>NW_017672946.1:49987-54987 GCF_001879085.1 Nicotiana attenuata
TATATATATATATATATATATATTTGAATGGAACAGTTGATTGTCCTTGGTTGTACGTTGATCAAGCCCAACTCTAGCCCTAAAAAGGATAAGCGGTCGCTGCAAATATAATCATGTCTAAAAGTCTGGAGTCGAATTCCACAGAGAGCTAAGGCTTAGCTATAGCTGTTTGATATCACTAAGAAGACAAGTTTGAACAATTTTCTAAATTATAAAGATTGAAATTTATATTTCTAACTAATTAACTAGCAAATACTAGAAGCGGTAAAATTATCAACTAACGAGACAAAGGGTTGGAGACTAAATTAAGGAGGTCTAGAGTTATGATTTCCCCAATTGTTGGAATCCTTCCAGCTATGTTCCCTACAATTTTGCCGATGTATTCTCGACTGATCGTGAGCACTTTAGGTGCTGTAATTCTCTCTTGAGCAACTACGAAAATTTACTAGACATATTCTCTCGAACTACGCTAGTTAGCTTCATCTAACCGCTCACTATGACCACGCCAAGGATTTGTTATTTTTAAACCTACCTTTAAACCCATTGTATTGATTTCTCACATACGTTAGGAGTGACATTGTTTAAAAACCACGTAAATATATATCCTTTCTCAAGAAAGACATAATAAATAGGCACAATCAATCAATAGCCATTCAATCAACTGAAATAAACACGTAGTTGAACAAATAGATAAATTCAAAGGCTAAATTACATTAAAACATAACAAGAATTGATCCTCCAAGAGGTTCCATCAAAACTCTACATAATTAATTAGTTACTCATAATAGTATGTAAAAATACAATACTAAAAGTCATAATTAATAATGAAAATAGGAAGAAGGAAGTGAAAAACTCGTAGAAGAATTCTCCGCCTTGATCCTAGTGTGTTCTTCCTCCTTAGGTCCAATCTCCGGTCTCCTTAGCCTCCTTAGGTCTAAATTATGTCTAAGGTCCTCAAAATACCGTTTTTCCAATATATATATATATATATATATATATATATATATATATATATATATATATATATATACCAAGTACGCTCGGGCCCAAACAATTTCACCTTCTTCTACACGAAAAAGGACACTTTTTCCGGACAGGACGTGCGCGGCCGCCCACCTGGAAGGATGCCTGCGCACTTGGCCGCGCATATTTCACACTTTCTGCTCCATTTGCGCAGTTAGTGCGCGGCCGCGCACTTTTCACCCTGTTCGGTTGGGAATTTGAAAAAGAACTTAAAACATGAAAGTTGTATCCCTTTGAATTAGCTTTCCAACCATATATTGCGGAGCCCAAATAGAGCTCTGAGCAAAAGGTTATGTGCATTTTATTAGACAGTGCGCTATATGCCTACTCGATTCTTCGTTCGTTCTTAATTATCATCCGTTGATCCCCGAACACCATCCTGGCTTAATTCCTTGGGCTTTTACTCAGACTTCAAAGCTCCAAATCACTTGAATTCATTCCATAACATCTTATAGCTCGGAATCACTGCTACAAGGCATAAAACACACAATTAGTGCAAAACACTAGCGATTAAAGCTCAAACTCAATTAAAGTGCAGTAAATTAGAGTGTAAAAGTGACTAAAATACCTAATTAAATTGTATCATCAACACCCCACACTTAAACCATCGCTCGTCCTCGAGCAACTATAATAATTTACTAGACATATTCTCTCGAACTACACTAGTTGGCTTCATCTAACCGCTCACTATGACCATGTCAAGGTTTTGTTATTTCTAAACCTACCTTTAAACCCACTGTATTGATTTCTCACATACGCTAGGAGTGACGTTGCTCAACAACCTCCTGAATATGTATCCTTTCTCAAGCAACACATAATAAAGAGGCACAGTTACTTGATGGCCATTTAATCAACTGAAATAAACACGTAGTTGAATAAATAGATAAATTCAAAGGCTAAATTATATTAAAACATAACAAAAATTCATCCTCCAAGAGGTTCCATCAAAACTATAGATAATTAATTAGTTACTCATAATAGTATGTAAAACTACAATACTAACAGTTATAACCAATAATGAAAATAGGAAGAAGGAAGTGAAAAACTCGTAGAAGAATTCATCCTCCGTATAAGGATTTCTTCAATATGCATACCTTTTCTTGACTCTGTGCAGTATCAAATCCAGGAGGAATCTCCATAACACCTCTTCTTCTAAGTCTCCATGAAGAAATGCATTCTTCACATCAAACTGTTGCAAGTCCCAATCAAGATTAGCTGCACAAGATAAAAGAATTCTAACAGTTTTCATCTTAGCAACAGGGGCAAATGTCTCTTGATAATCTACTCCATAAGTCTGAGTAAATCCCTTAGCCACCAATCTTGCTTTGAATCTTTCAAGTGAGCCATCAGCTTTGTGCTTCACAATAAAGACCCATTTGCGGCCAACCAACTTCTTGTCTGGTGGTGAAGTGACAAGTTCGCATGTCTCATTTTTTGACAAGGCCTTCAATTCTTCAATCATAGCTTGCTTCCATTTAGGGTCTGCAAAAGCTTCCCTCCAATTCTGGGGAATAGACACAGAAGAAATAGACAAGGCAAAGGCTCTATAGGAGGGGGACAAAGAATTATAGGAGACAAAATTAGATAAAGGGTGTTTGGTGGTGCAAATCTGACTCCTTTTCTGAGAGCAATAGTTTCATCTAACTCATTAGGAAATGTAGATAACTCACCAGTAGAAGAAGGTTCAGCTTCGGTAGATTGCATAATGGCTTATTCTGCTCTATTTTTCCTTGAGTAAGTTTTCAAATCAGGCCTATCCAAATGCCCAATAGTCTCCCCCTGAATTCTTTCTCCAATTTCACTTTCCCCTGTGATAATGTCATCAAGAGGTCCAGTAATGGAACTAGGTAGAATCATCTCTTCCTCCTTACTGCTCTCCCCCTAAAGAGGTGATGAGGTAATACTAAAATAGGGCTCAGATTCTCGAAATGTAACATCCATGCTAACAAAAGATCTCCTAGAGGGAGGATGATAACATTTATAACCTTTCTGTTTCGGAGAATACCCAACGAAAACACACTTTATAGCTCTAGGATCAAGTTTCCCAGAATTTCTAGTGTGGACAAAGCAAACGCACCCAAACACCTTTGGAGGAACAGTATATTCATTCTTACCCATTAAAGCTTCCATAGGACTTTGAAAATTAAGGGGTTTAAGTGGCATTCTGTTGATAAGATAGGCAACCACTAGAATAGCATCCCCCCAGTAAGGTTTTGGTAGATGCATGGTGAACATAAGAGATCTTGCTACTTCTAACAGATGCCTATTTTTCTTTTAGCAACCCCATTTTGTGCACTAGTGTAAGGACAACTAGTCTGATGGACTATCCCATTGGACTCCAAATAAGCACCAAATCTTTTATCCATGTATTTGCTGCCATTGTCAGTTCTCAAGATTTTTATTTTGGCATCAAACTGAGTACAAATCATCTTATGAAATGACTGAAAACAAGAGAAAACTTCACTTTTGGCTTTTAACAAATATACCCAAGTCATCCTAGTGCAGCAATCAATGAAAGTAACAAACCATCGATTACCAGACAAAGAAACAGTTTGGGTAGGACCCCATACATCAAAATGAATAGTCATAAACGGAGTTGTACTTCTATTATCACTCACTGGATAAGAGTTTCTAGTATGCTTGGCATATTCATACGCATCACAGAACAAAGATTCAAATCGAGTCCTTGAAAACAAATCGGGATATCTCCAAAACAAAGAATGATGGGTGTCCTAACCGTCTATGCCGTTGTATTATTTCTTGGTTGACATCTTTACTTTCCCCAAAAAAAGGCTTGACCAGAGTTTTGAATCACATCTAATATATACAAGTCATCACGCAATATACCACTGCCACTCCTTTTCCCCGTTTGATGATCCTGAAAAATACAATGATCGGGAAAAAATACGATTTTACAGTTTAGAGCTTTAGTGATGGCACTAACAGATAAAAGATTGATAGGGAACTCAGGGACATGGAGCACGGATGTGTCACGATCCCAAATACCCCGATCCTGAGGGCGCCTATCATAGTACTAGCAAGCCAATCCAACATTTACCACATCGAATTCTTGTTATAAAAATCATTTTTCTAAAACCGATTAAGTTTCAAATTCTTCATATGAAATATATAAACTAACAGAAATATGCGTAAAACCAGTACAAAATATGCTAACACAGCCCAAATTCGGTGTCACTAGTCATGAGCCTCTAAGTACAATCAAAACACGGTCTGAATAATACAACATCGTCTGAAATAACAAAATACTAAGATAGGAAGGAGGAAGGCAGGGCTACGAACGCCGTGCAGCTACCTTGCGATCTCCGGATACGACTCTGAGAGTGGTGGAAGCTCTCACTCTGATTCTTGGGCACCTGGGTTTGCACACAAGGTGCAGGGCGTAACGTGAGTACGCCAACTCAGTAAGTAACTAAAGTAAATAAAGTCTGAGTGCAGTGACGAGCATTTAAGATCATAGAAGAAATCTCGACAGAAATATCAAGTCAAATCTGCAGTTCAATAATTAGTTATCTCGTACAACTCCAGTTTCTATAAAAATCCTTTTAAGACATTTATTCAACATTTTTCAACAGAGGTTCAGTATAAAAGAAGAGTGAAAGCAGCATAATGTCATAAACAAGCCCCTCGGGCAAGGTATCACTCATACGTATAGCCCTTTGGGCAAGCCTCTCAGTAACTCGTGACTCAGCTCTCGTCAATTAGTACTCACACTCAGCACTCCGGCTCAATAGATATCTCACAATAACAATAATACCCAATGCGGCGTGCAGCCCGATCCATAATATATAGTCGACTTCGCTCACTGGGGTGTACAGACTCCGAGGGGCTCCTACAGGCCAAGCGTCATATCACTGCAGTGCGCAGCCCGACCCAATACATATTGCTGCGGCGTGTAGACCGATCCATAATATATATATATATATATATATATATATATATATATATATATATATATA
>NW_017672946.1:55310-65093 GCF_001879085.1 Nicotiana attenuata
TCAAGGTCGGAGGCCTTGGCCAAGGCATCCCTCTGGGCCTCAACCTGGGCTTCTAGCTCGTTACGCTCACGCTTAACCTGGCCAAAATCGCCCAAAAGTCGTTCCAGGTCCTCCTTTTTTCTCTGCAGCTGAAAAGGAAAATATTAGCCTGCGAAAGTAGAAGGAGGAGCATGCATCGGCTCAAAACAGAGGTTACCTGTCTTTCAAGATAGTCCTCGTAGTTCTGACTTCTATCCGCCTCATACCGCAGGTATACCTGCTCATCTTCCTTTTTTGTGCAAAGTAATCCTAAGTGCTACATCAATAAATCCCGAAATTGGTCCAACCCGACCCCCGGGTCCACGTCTCGAAATTCGATAAAATTCACATCAATAGAATCCTTATCCTCCTACGAGTTCATACATACCAAATACATCAAAATCCGACCACAAACGACCCCTCAAATCTTTAAATCAAAGTCTCCAATTTCAAGCCCTAATCCCCCAATTTTCTTCCTTAATTTCCATTCCACTAATACCAAGATTAAACAATGGAAAAATGATCATAAACACAAGCAATGAAGCTAAAGAAGCTTACCAACTGAAACCCTTCGATTCTCTTGAAATATCACTGCCCAAGCTCTCTTCCCGTCTTCAAAAATGGAGAACTTAGCAAAAATTCGCGAAGGAAATCATATATACTTTCTGACCCAGGGATTCTGCACCTGCGGTCCCTTTCCCGCTTCTGCGATCTAACCAACCGCTTCTGCGGTTTTCACTTAAGTTCCTGGAAATGCACCTGCGCCTCATTTTCCGCACCTGCGCTCTCGCAGGTGCGCTCAACCTTCCGCACATGCGATTTCTGGACTTCTTGCTCATGGCCGCATATGTGGCTTCTCTAATGCTTCTGCGATCTCGCACCTGCGGTCCCCAATCCGCAGGTGCGGTTATGACAGGGGCAGCAGCTGAAGCTACTCACTTCCAATTCCAAATTTTCTGAAAATCGTCGGAATTCATCCCGAGGCCCCCGGGAACTCAACCAAAAACACGAACAAGTCACATAACACTATTCAAACTCATTCCAACCTTCGAAACACTCAAAACAACATCGAATCATCAAAACACCCTCGGTTTCAAGCCTAAGGTTTCCAAAACTTCCGAATTCCGCTTTCGATCAAAAAGTCTATCAAAACCTGCCCGAATGACCTGAAATTTTGCACACATATCACAAATTGCACAACGGACCTACTCCAATTTCCGGAATTCCTTTCCGACCCCTATATCGAAATATTCACTACCAGCCGGAAAGCACCAAAATTTCAATTTCGCCAATTCAAGCCTAAATCTACCACGGACCTCCAAAATGCATTCCGATCACGCTCCTAAGTCCCAAATCACCTCACGAAGCTATCCGAATCATAAAAACCAAATTTCGAGATCGTTTTCACACAAGTAAACTTCCGGTTGACTTTTCCAACTAAAAGGCCAACTTAAGAGACTAAGTGTCTCATAACATTTCAAAACTACTCCAAACCCGAACCTAACGACATGATACGATGAAATGAAGCTGAACAACACATCAAGAAGCAGAAATGGGGGAAACAGAGCGGTAACTCATGAAATGACCTGCCAAGCCGTTACATCATCCCCCTCTTAAATGAACGTTCGTTCTCGAACGAGTCAAGAAACATACCTGAAGCCTCAAATAGGTGAGGATATCTGCTCCGCATCTCCCGCTCGGTCTCCCAGGTAGCCTCCTCCACGGGCCGACCTCTCCACTACACTTTCACTGACGCTATATCCTTTGATCTCAACTTTCGAACCTGACGCTCTAAAATAGCCGCTGGCTCCACATCATAGGTCAAATAACCATCTAACTGAACTGTGCTGAAGTCCAAAACATGAGACGGATCTCCAATATACTTCCGGAGCATAGAAACATGAAACACCGGATGCACACTCGACAAGCTGGGTGGCAAAGCAAGCTCATAAGCCACCTCCCCAATCCTCTGAAGCACCTCAAAAGGCCCAATGAACCGAGGACTCAATTTACCCTTCTTCCCAAATCTCATAACACCCTTCATGGGTGAAACCTTCAGTAGAACCTTCTCCCCAACCATGTAAGACACATCATAGACCTTCCTGTCAGCATAACTCTTTTGTCTCGACTGCGCTGTACGAAGCCGCTCCTGGATCACCTTCACCTTGTCCAAAGCATCCTGCACCAAGTCTGTACCCAAAAGCCTAGCCTAACAGGCTCAAACCAACCAACTTGAGATCTACACCGTCTCCCATATAAAGCCTTATATGGAGCCATTTGAATACTCAATTGATAACTGTTGTAAGCAAACTCCGCGAGCGGTAGAAACTGATCCCATGAACCTCTAAAATCAATGACACAAGCGCGCAACATGTCCTCCAATATCTGAATAGTGCGCTCGGACTGCCTGTCCGTCTGAGGGTGAAAAGTTGTTCTCAACTCAACTTGAGTACCCAACTCTCGCTGCACGGCCCTCCAAAACGGTGAAGTGAACTGAGCCCCTCTATCTGAAATGATGGAAACTGGAACCCCATGCAGGCGAACAACCTCTCGGATATAAATCTCTGCTAACCGCTCGGAGGAATAGGTAGTACACACAGGAATGAAGTGCGCGGACTTGGTCAGCCGATCCACAATCACCCAAATAGCATCGAACTTCTTCAAAGTCCGTGGGAGCCCAACTACGAAGTCCATGGTAATCCGCTGCCACTTCCACTCCGGAATATCTATCTGCTGAAGCAAGACACCCGGTCTCTGATTCTTATATTTCACCTACTGACAGTTGAGACACCTAGATACAAATCCCACAATATCCTTCTTCATTCTTCTCCACCAATAATGCTGCCTCAAATCCTGATACATCTTCGCGGCACCCGGATGAATGGAATACCGCGAGCTATGGGCCTCCTCTAAGATCAACTCCCGAAGGCCATCCACATTGGGCACACATATCCGGCCCTGCATCCACAATACCCCATCATCACCAATAGATCTCTGGCATCGTCGTGTTGAACTCTGTCCTTAAGGACAAGCAAATGAGGATCATCATACTGGAGCTCTCTAATGCGATCAAATAAGGAAGACCGAGAAATCACACAAGCCAAGACCTGACTGGGCTCCGAAATATCCAACCTCACGAATCGGTTGGCCAAGGCCTGAACATCAACTGCAAGAGGTCTCTCCCTAACACGAATATACGCCAAACTCCCCACACTCACCGCCTTCCTACTCAAAGCATCGGCTACTACATTGGCCTTCCCCGGGTGGTACAAGATAGTAATATCACAATCCTTTAGCAGCTGCAACCATCTCCGCTGCCTCAAATTGAGATCCTTCTGCTTGAACAAGTGCTGGAGGCTACAATGATTCGTAAGCACCTCACAAGACACACCATACATATAATGCCTCCAAATCTTCAACGTGTGAACAATGGCAGCCAACTCTAGATCATGAACAGAGTAGTTCTTCTCATGGGGCTTCAACTGACGAGAAGCATAAGCAATAACTCTACCCTCTTGCATCAACACACACCCAATACCCACTCTCGAAGCATCACAATACACTATATATGAACCTGAAGCTGATGGCAAAACCAATACTGGAGCTGTGGTCAAGGCAGTCCTGAGCTTTTGAAAGCTCGCCTCACACTCATCCGACCACCTGAATAAAGCACCCTTTTGAGTCAACTTGGTCAAGGGTGATGCAATAGATGAAGATCCCTGAATAATTCGACGGTAATAACCCGCTAAACCAAGAAAACTGCGAATCTCTGTGGCTGAGGACGGCCTGGGCCACCTCTGAACCGCCTCTATCTTCTTCTGATCAACCTGAATACCCTCACTGGACACCACATGCCCCAAGAAAGCCACTGAACTGAGCCAAAACTCACATTTGGAGAACTTTGCATAAAGTTTCTCCTCCCTCAATCTCTGCAACACAGCTCTCAAATGCTCCGCGTGATCCTCCTAACTACGCGAGTATACCAGAATATCATCAATGAAAACAATAACGAACGAGTCGAGATAAGGCCGGAACATGCTGTTCATCAAATGCATGAACATTGCTGGGGCATTGGTCAGCCCAAAAGACATCACAAGGAACTCATAATGACCATATCGGGTCCTGAAGGCTGCCTTAAGAATATCTGAGTCCCTGATCTTCAACTGATGATACCCTGAACGGAGATCAATCTTGGAGAACGCCCTTGCTCCCTGAAGCTGGTCAAATAAATCATCAATACGAGGCAAAGGATACTTGTTTTTTATTGTGACCTTGTTCAACTGCCTGTAATCCATGCACATACTCATAGTGCCATCCTTCTTCTTCACAAATAGAACAGGCGCACCCCACAAAGAGACACTAGGCCGAATGAACCCCTTATCGAGGAGTTCCTGAAGCTGCTCCTTCAACTCCGCCGGTGCCATATGATATGGAGGAATAGAAATGGGCTGAGTGCTCGGCACCAGGTCAATACCAAAATCAATATCCCTGTCCGGTGGTATGCCCCGCAGGTTTACAGAAAACATAATCAATGGTAGGAGTCTCTACATTGACATCCCTCACAAAGGCTAAAATATGAAAGACAACCTTTCCCAACCATCCGCTGGGCCTTCAGAAATGAAATCACCCTACTGGGAACAAATCAGTCGAACCTCGCCACTCAATCCATGGCACACCCGGCATAGCCAACGTCACTGTCTTAGCATGACAGTCCAATATAGCACGGCACGGGGATAACCAATCCATGCCCAAAATCATATCAAAATCCACCATACAAAGTAACAGAAGATCCACTCGGGTCTCCAGACCCACAATAGTCACCACATACGATCGGTATACACGGTCTATAACAACAATATCGCCCACCGGAGTAGATACACGAACAGAAACAAGAGACTCACAGGGCGTATCCAAATAGCGAGCGAAATATGATGACACATATGAAAAAGTGGAACTAGGATCAAACAATACAGAGGCATCTCTGTTGTAGACTGAGACAATAACTGTAATCACAGCATCTGAAGCAATAGCATCTGGTCTGGCTGGGAGTGCATAGAAACGGGCCTGACCACCACTTGATCGACCTCCCCCTATGGGGCAACCTCTGGCTGACTGACCCCCACCTCTGGCTGCCTGAGCGGGTGGTGAAGTAACTGGAGCTGAAGTCGAGGGCTGACTCCTCTGCTGAGATGGACCCTCAAGAAGACGAGGACACTGCCTCCTCATATGCCCAAACTCTCCACACTCATAACAACTCCCTGATGCTGGAGACGGGGACTAAAGGGAACCCCTAGCACCGAGATAACTGGCAGAAGAACCTGGTACGGAAGAGCCCTGAACTGATGGAGCACAGGACAAACTCTGGGCTGGAAGGGCACTAAGTGATGAGCGGGCCTGATGAGAACTATAAGAACTATGGCCCGATGATGCCCCACGATGAGCTGGGCGAGCCGACTGAGCATGCCTGAAGGGACGACCTCTACCATGCTGAAACTGGCCTCTAGAAGGAGCGCCACCAAAACTGCCAGATCCTCGAGGCCTCTTAGCCTCCCTCTCATCTCGCTCCTGGCGACGAACTGACTCAATCTCTTGAGCAATATCAACAACCTGCTCAAAGGTAGCACCGGACATCCTCTCTCTGGTCATGAGAATCTGAAGCTGATATGTGAGGCCATCCACGAACCTCCTGATCCTCTCTCTATCCGTAGGAACCAATCAAACAACATGACAAGCTAACTCTGAAAATCTCATCTCATACTGCATCAGAGTCATATCTCCCTGACGCAACTGCTCGAACTGCCTGCGCAGCTCCTCTCTGCGGGACTGTGGCACATACTTCTCCAAAAATAAAACGGAGAACTGCTGCCAGGTAAGGGGCGCTGCATCTCTCATAAGCCTCCCACCAAGTAAAGGCAGCTCCAGAAAACTGAAAAGTAGTAAATGCTACCCCACTGGTCTCCAGAATACCCGCTATACGAAGAATCCTCTGACACTTGTCCAAGAAACCCTAGGCATCCTCGCCCTCTGTACCACTGAAAGTCGGAGGCTGAAGTCTACCAAACCTCTCCAATCGATGCTGCTCGTCCTCAGGTATAACTGATACTACAAAACCCTGAGCGGGTGCAACCGGCTGGGCTGGTGGTGCCTCTAGTGTCTGCGATCCCTGAACAACCTGCTCAGGTGTGCGGGCGGCGGGAGTCTGAGTGCCTCCCCCGGCCTGAGAAGTGGCTGCGATGGTAAAAACTACGACCGCCTGAGCAAGACTAGTGCACACGGTCAAGATTTGAGCCAAGGTCTCCTGAAGACTCGGAATGACAATAGGCACAGCGGGTGCCTGAGCTGGTCCCGCTGGAGCACCTCCCACTGGAATCTGATCATGAACTGGGGCGGCTAGTGGATATGCAGGTGCTACCCCATCTGCTGTACGGGCTACATCCCTGCCCCTACCACGACCTCTAGTGGCCCCAACTGGTGGTCATCCGTCCTGACTGGTAGCACGTGTCCTCACCATCTGTGAGAGAATAGAATAACAGAAGTTTAGTACTAGAATCAACAGATTCGCACGGCAGGAATTTCAAGAATGTGAAGTTTTTCCTAAAGGTTATGGAGCCTCCCGAGGATAAGTACAAACGTCTCCATGCCGATCCGCGAGACTCTAATAAACCGGCTCATGGTCTGTGAGACCTATGTAACCCAGGCTCTGATACCAACTTGTCACGACACCAAATACCCCGATCGTGAGGGTGCCTATCACAGTACTAGGCAAGCCAATCCAACATCTACCACATCAAATTCTTTTTATAAAAATCATTTTTCTAAAAACGATTAAGTCTCAAATTCTTCATACGAAATATATAAACTAACAGAAATAAGCGAAAAACCAGTATAAAATATTCTAACATAACCCAAATCCGGTGTCACTAGTCATGAGCCTCTAAGTACAATCAAAACATGGTCTGAATAATACAAAATCATCTGGAATAACAAAATACTAATATAGGAAGGAGGAAGGCAGGGACGCAAATGTTGTGCAGCTACCTTGCGATCTCCGGATACAACTCTGAGAGTGGTGGAAGCTCTCACTCTGATGCTCGGGCACCTGGGTTCGCAAACAAGGTGCAGGGAGTAACGTGAGTACGCCAACTCAGTAAGTAACTAAAGTAAATAAAATCTGAGTGCGGTGACGAGCATTTAATATCACATAAGAAATCTCAACATAAACATCAAGTCAAATCTGCAGTTCAATAATCAGTTATCTCGTACAACTCCAGTTTCTATAAAAATCCTTTTAAGACATTTATTCAATATTTTTCAACAGAGGTTCAGCATAAAAGAAGAGTGAAAGCAGCATAATGTCATAAACAAGCCCCTCGGGCAAGGTATCACTCATAAGTATAGCCCCTCGGGCAAGCCTCCCAGTCACTCGTGACTCAGCTCTCGTCAATTAGTACTCACACTCAACACTCCGGCTCAATAGATATCTCACAATAACATTAATAACCGCTGTAGCGTGCAACCCGAACCGTAATATATAGTCAACTACGCTCACTGTGGTGTACAGACTCCGGAGGGGCTCCTACAGCCCAAGCGTCATATGGATGCGGCGCGCGACCCGACCCAATACATGTCGTTGCGGCGTGCAGCCCGATCCATTATATATATATATATATATATATATATATATATATATATATAATACTCACCATTAGGTCCTCAACCTCTCTCAGTCATTAACCTCATGGCCACTCGGGCACGTTAGTGAAAATCAGGAAAACTCAGCCCAATCAGTTTTCATGTAAGAAGTAGAGCAATGAAACCGGATTAAACAATAAGCAGGTAAACCATGACTGAGGATATGCTTTCAAATCAAATAGAGTGAGAAAAATAGTAAAAATTACCCCTAAGGGTCTAAACAGGTCGGCACAAAGGCCCTAAACATGGCATTCAGCCCAAGTTAACAAAACAACTTCTAAAACACATGGATATCATATACTATATATCAAAATATGCAACTATACAGTCGCCACGGGACGGACCAAGTCACAATCCCTACGGCTGCACGCCCACATGCCCGTCACCTAGCATGTGCGTCACCTCATTTATCAAAACAATACGAAATTTCGGGGTTTCTTACCCTCGGGTCTAGATTTACAATGGTTACTTACCTCAAACCGGGTGAAATACTACTCCGCGACGCCCTTGCCTCTCGACTCGGCCTCAACTCGCGTCGAATCTATCCAAAATCAGAATTATAACATCAATATATGCTAAGGGAACGAAGCCCATGCGGAATAATCAAATTACATCAATAAATCCCGAAATTGGTCCAACCCGACCCCCGGGTCCACGTCTCGAAATTCGATAAAATTCACATCAATAGAATCCTTATCCTCCTACGAGTTCATACATACCAAATACATCAAAATCCGACCACAAACGACCCCTCAAATCTTTAAATCAAAGTCTCCAATTTCAAGCCCTAATCCCCCAATTTTCTTCCTTAATTTCCATTCCACTAATACCAAGATTAAACAATGGAAAAATGATCATAAACACAAGCAATGAAGCTAAAGAAGCTTAACCCAACTGAAACCCTTCGATTCTCTTGAAATATCACTGCCCAAGCTCTCTTCCCGTCTTCAAAAATGGAGAACTTAGCAAAAATTCGCGAAGGAAATCATATATACTTTCTGACCCAGGGATTCTGCACCTGCGGTCCCTTTCCCGCTTCTGCGATCTAACCAACCGCTTCTGCGGTTTTCACTTAAGTTCCTGGAAATGCACCTGCGCCTCATTTTCCGCACCTGCGCTCTCGCAGGTGCGCTCAACCTTCCGCACATGCGATTTCTGGACTTCTTGCTCATGGCCGCATATGTGGCTTCTCTAATGCTTCTGCGATCTCGCACCTGCGGTCCCCAATCCGCAGGTGCGGTTATGACAGGGGCAGCAGCTGAAGCTACTCACTTCCAATTCCAAATTTTCTGAAAATCGTCGGAATTCATCCCGAGGCCCCCGGGAACTCAACCAAAAACACGAACAAGTCACATAACACTATTCAAACTCATTCCAACCTTCGAAACACTCAAAACAACATCGAATCATCAAAACACCCTCGGTTTCAAGCCTAAGGTTTCCAAAACTTCCGAATTCCGCTTTCGATCAAAAAGTCTATCAAAACCTGCCCGAATGACCTGAAATTTTGCACACATATCACAAATTGCACAACGGACCTACTCCAATTTCCGGAATTCCTTTCCGACCCCTATATCGAAATATTCACTACCAGCCGGAAAGCACCAAAATTTCAATTTCGCCAATTCAAGCCTAAATCTACCACGGACCTCCAAAATGCATTCCGATCACGCTCCTAAGTCCCAAATCACCTCACGAAGCTATCCGAATCATAAAAACCAAATTTCGAGATCGTTTTCACACAAGTAAACTTCCGGTTGACTTTTCCAACTAAAAGGCCAACTTAAGAGACTAAGTGTCTCATAACATTTCAAAACTACTCCAAACCCGAACCTAACGACATGATACGATGAAATGAAGCTGAACAACACATCAAGAAGCAGAAATGGGGGAAACAGAGCGGTAACTCATGAAATGACCTGCCAAGCCGTTACATCATCCCCCTCTTAAATGAACGTTCGTTCTCGAACGAGTCAAGAAACATACCTGAAGCCTCAAATAGGTGAGGATATCTGCTCCGCATCTCCCGCTCGGTCTCCCAGGTAGCCTCCTCCACGGGCCGACCTCTCCACT
>NW_017672946.1:66036-139522 GCF_001879085.1 Nicotiana attenuata
CCCAACGACGAAACGAAACTAGTAAAAGAATTACAAACGAATCCCGAAACTTAGGCGAAACCTACGAGCCCCGGGCCCACTTCTCGAAATCTGACGAAACTCACAAAATCCGACAACTCATTCAATCACGAGTCTAACCATACCAAAATTACTAATTTCCAATAACATTTCGACCCTCAAATCCTCAAATATATCCAAAAGGGTTTTCAAACTTTTCCAACTTAAAATCACCAATTACATGTTAAAAATAACAATGGATTCGGGTAATCTAACCAAAATTGAGTTAAGAACACTTACCCCGATATTTTTCTTGAAAATCTCTCGAAAAATCGCCTAACATTCATATGCCACAAAAGATGCACCATAAGCTTGCCCGTAGTGTACTACTCCACTAATCGAGCTCATTCAATCTTGGATCAATTAGGACTTTATTTGGTTGTAATGTAGGCTACGGGACGGGTAGGATACATTTAGATATAAGAGTGACTACACCTTCCTAAACACTTTAATACATATACTTTGACATTTAAACCCCATACTTATGTCAAACCAAAACTCCACCTTCACATCAATTTATATTACCCCATACTTCTTTAAGCACACTTACGTCAAGAGCCACCACTTATCAAAAAAAAAAAATTCACAACAATCCAACTATTTTGTTTTCAATTCAAGTGGCTCTTCCTTTTTCAAAACAGTGCGCCTTTCTCCTTATTTCATTAGTTCCACTCAAAAGCCAAACCAACCACCCCACACTTTAACTTTTACAAAGTTCATAAACAATTCAAGTGCTTATGAGAGGCTAGAAGGTTCAATAGATGGTTAATTCAAACAAATGGGTAAGTCTTGTAATGTGGTAGCCAAAGAAACATGATTACAAGATCAAAGGGGTTAACTGCGATACATAAAAATTAGGCGAGTAAAATATACATATCTGGCTCAACAAAGAAATGCCTATATCACTTCCAAGACTGAACAAAACTACTATTTCGCTTTGCAAACACACGGGGCAAGTTCTAGGCATCAAATGCAATGCACAGAATAACACCTAAACCGCACACACACATGGCACATAACTCACTCAGGATTGGATTCATCAAGACACTCTAGTCAAAGCAGTTAAGTAAAGTTAAGATCATTCAATTTAAGGTACTTATACAAGAGTCAAAAACTAAGCCTAAGCGTCACAACCAAAGTACTCACTATTCTCAAGGCATAACAAAGTCAAGAGATATTGCTTCAATTCAAAACACAGCACAATGGCTCCTATTCCTAAAAAAAATAAAAAGAAACTAACTATACTCGGTTCAAACAAAACCCTTGGAAAAGAACCGCGGCACAAAGAAAAATCAAGGGGTAATTGCTACACTACCTAACAAAAGAAAATCTTTTTGTCTTTTTCTTTGGACTTAAATCCCTCAAGAAAATTGTCTAATAGATCCATCGTCGGAAAAAGTCCAATCTTTTTCAAAAAATAAAATATTATTCAATTAAAACTAACATAACTAAAGTAGCATAGAAAGTCACGCAGACAATCTCCTCACCCCACACTTAAAATTGTGCATTGTCCCCAATGCACATCATAACTATAAGAGGGCAAAAGAAACTCCCTGGTAGGCCAAAGGCTGAAGCACTATCAGCTCATGGGGTACTCAGACTTCTCCCAGGCTTGGTCCTTCATGCGGGTACCTCACACTTAGTTCCAACCATCTGGTTTGTTGTTGCATCCTTCCAATAGCTTTGCTATCCATGCTCCTAGAAATAAAAAATCGACACTAAAAAAATAATACAATTAAAAAAAAAATAATAATAAATAAAAGAAAGCAGTAAAGCTGGGTTTCCTCCCAACAAGCGCTTGATTTAACGTTGCGGCACGACACGAATCACTTTTCGCCTCCACCTCGAGCTTATGAATCGAACCCCCAATTTGGCATCAAATTATCGACTATACTCCAGGGGTGGAGGAACAAATATAATTGGCCCAGGCAACCATTGTACTATTCTACACTTCTTGGCTTTTAGATGAGGTATGTAGTCCTGTCTTTCTGGCAAGAAAAATTCCAGAATGTAGGCACCTTGTTCCTCATTCATTGACTTCTCAATCGGCTCAGATGAATCTATTTCCATATTGTCATCCAAGCACAATGTAGAAAAATGTTTGGAGTGAGGACCAATGCGCTCACACACATGAACTTCAGGACTTTCAGCATCCTCAACATAAATGATACTAGAGTCAACAAAATTTATAACCTCAATGTCCTTGACTGACTCTAGTCTCACTTCTACAACATCGACATCCTCAAATTGTAGTTGGCTAGGTTGTTGATGTTCTACTCTGACCTCCTCAATTAGCACCTCAAATTCATGCTCCTCTTGCCTCTTATCCCCAAAATTGGCTTGTTGAGCATTAAAACCTTCAACCACTTGACTCACTTGAGCCTCTAAGTTGCGAATAGTTCCCTCTTGTCTTTCTATCTGCAATTGTTTCTCATTATTTTATTCTGGAAGGCAATTTAAAATATCTTTGATCTCCTTCAGGTCCGTCCCCAGGTTCTTTGTTCCTATTAACTTCACAAGAAAAGGTAGAACCATCATATTAAGGGGTTGGGGGAAGATAAGAAATATAAGCACAGCCATGAAAGTGACCATTTTTACAACCACACACATCACACACATTCCACAAATAAGATTGAGTTGGTGCACATAACTTGCTCTCGAAAATATTTTGATAATTTTGATACGGGTGGTTTCCTTCACAATATGTATGAGGATCAATAGCAGAATTATCTACACCTAAATTTCCATAATTCCAAGATGTCATGATTCTAAAATCAACAGTTATAATAAAATAAAATAAAAATACAAAAAACAAAAAAAAACAAAACAAAATAAAAGTTCAAACTCGAAACCTAGCAATATATTTAGCTACAACTACACCGTTAGTTCCCCGGCAACGATGCCAAAATTTGATCACGCCCAACTCTAGTCCTAAAAAAGATAAGAGGTCGCTGCAAATATGATCCGGTCTAAAAGTCCGGAGTCGAATCCCACGGAAAACTAAGGCTTAGCTATAGCTGTTTGATATCACCAAGAAGACAAGTTTCAACAATTTTCTAAATTATAATGATTGAAATTTATATTTTTAACTAATTAACTAGCAAATAATAGAAAGCGGTAAAATTATCAACTAACGAGACAAAGGGTTGGAGACTAAATTAAGGAGGTCTAGAGTTATGATTTCCCCAATTGTCGGAATCCTTCCAGCTATGTTCCTTACAATTTTGCCGATTTATTCTCGACTGATCGTGAACACTTTAGGTGCGGTAATTCTCTCTCGAGCAACTACGAAAATTTACTAGACATATTCTCTTGAACTACGCTAGTTGGCTTCATCTAACCACTCACCATGACCACGTCAAGGCTTTGTTATTTCTAAACCTACCTTTAAACCCATTATATTGATTTCTCACATACGTTAGGAGTGACGTTATTCAACAACCACCTAAATATGTATCCTTTCTCAAGCAACACATAATAAATAGGCACAGTCAATTGATGGCCATTCAATCAACTGAAATAAATATGTAGTTGAACAAATAGATAAATTCAAAGGCTAAATTATATTAAAATATAACAAGAATTCATCCTCCAAGAGGTTCTATCAAAACTCTAGATAATTAATTAGTTACTCATAATAGAATGTAAAACTACAATACTAAAAGTCATAACCAATAATGAAAACAGGAAGAAGGAAGTGAAAAACGCGTAGAAGAATTTTCCGCCTTGCTGTTAGTGTGTTCTTTCCTCCTTAGGTCCAATCTCCGGTCTCCTTAGCCTCCTTAGGTCTAAATTATGTCTAAAGTCCTCAAAATACTATTTTTCCATGTATATATACCAAGTAGGTCAGGCCCAAACAATTCCACCTTCTCCTACATGAAAAAGGACACTTTTCCCAGACAGGACGTGCGCGGCCACACACCTGGAAGGGTGTCCGCGCACTTGGCCGCGCAAATTTCACACTTTCTGCCCTTCTTGCGCGGTCAGTGCGCGACCGCGCACTTGCTGCGCACTTTTCACCCTATTCTGTTGGGAATTTGAAAACAACGTATAAAACAAAAGTTGTAGCCCTTTGAATTAAATTTCCAACCATATATTGTGGAGCACAAATGGAGTTCTGAGCGAAAAGTTATGTGCATTTTACTAGACAGTGCGCAATATGCCTACTCGATTCTTCGTTCATTCTTAACTATCATCCGTTCATCCCCGAACACGATCCCGGCTTAATTCCTTGGGCTTTTACTCACACTTCAAAGCTACAAATCACTTTAATTCATTCCATAACATCTACATAGCTCGGAATCACTCATGCATGGCATAAAACACACAATTAGTGCAAAACACTAGCGATTAAAGCTCAAACTCAATTAAAGTGCAGTAAATTAGAGTGTAAGAAGCGACTAAAATATGTAATTATATCCTATCATCATACGTCTTTGGCCTTTCCTTCTTTTTTCTTTTCGAATTTCTAAGATCTTCTTTTATTAAGTCTATGACTTTCGGTAGTTAATTCGAGCGAGGTCGAATATAGACTTGTTGTGAATTCGAGCAGGGTCAAATTTAGATTTGCTGATCCGAGCGAGGTCGGATGTGGATTAATTCGAGCGAGGTCAAAATGTAGGTTAATTCGAACGAGGTCCAATGTAGATTCATCAATTCAAGCGAGATCGAATTGTCTTGCTGTAAATTCAAATGAGGTCGAATTTAGATTGATTCGAACAAGGTCGAATGTAGATTTATCAATTCGAGCAAGGTCGAATTGTCTTGCTGTTAATTCGAGCGAGGTCGAATTTCAGACGTGTCAATTCGAGCGAGGTCGAATGTAGACTTGTTGTGAATTCGAACGAGGTCGAATTTAGATTGATTCGAACGAGGTCGAATGTAGATTTATCAATTAGAGTGAGGTCGAATTGTCTTGTTGTAAATTTGAACGAGGTCAAATTTAGATTGATTCAAACGAGGTCAAATGTAAGCCGATTCGAGCGAGGTCGAATGTAGACTTAGAAAATAATTCAAGTGAGATCGAATGTATATTTCCTTTGCGTTGGTGTGATTGTGTACATTTGGCATTGTGTAAGAATGTCCTACTACTTTGTTTATTCATTGGAGAATATTACATGTATCAGTTCGATCCGTATGTACAATCGAGGAGTCCTGGTCTGTCTAGTCCCTTCATCGCTCGGCCTAGAGAAGTAGTCGATAGGCGGGGCGATGAATGTCTTGCTCAAGCTTCGGTACGTCTTAATATATAGACGAGATCAAATTTTAGCTAGTTGTATCGTCGCATAGTTTCTTTAGCGAGTGCCTGGGTGAGTTTCACGCACTTGTGTTCTGTCTGCATGTTGGAGAGATTTGTATGTTTTCTGGGCTGGTGACCCAGTCCCAGTCTATATAGGCTTTTCCCTTTATGGCGTTAAGCACCAACTTGTTGGAGAGATTTGTATATTTTTCGGGATGGTGACCCAGTCCCAATCTATACAGGATTTTCCCTTGGTGGCTTTAAGTACCAACTCCTTGGGGGGGGGGGGGTTTACTCGACCTTTGCCTGCAGAATGATATGGTGCGGAACATTTTCCTGGTGTGTTGTTGATGACGTTTGTTCCTTGTTCGTGCATTTGGGAGAATGCTCCTGTTCCTATCCCAATCCAAAGAAAAATAACAAGTTAAACCCAAATGAAATCATTTGTTACCTTCACTTGATTGGTTGGTGAGGGGAGAAGGGTGCTGTAGAACGACTCGTTTTGCCATGTACTCGAATGCTAGCTTCAAATTTGATCTCAGCCTCGTGCTTAGCTTCGCCATTAGTCGAGTCTGGGCATCTTATGGGCTGACAACTTACTTCACCCGTTGGGATCTCGAGTTCGAGTCCCGGTCCGATCCAGTCCCAGGTGCACAAAAATAAGGGAAGCATAAGTTATACTCCGTACATACGGGCAGGACAAGCTTGTTATTTCGAAGAATTACACAATAGGCTATCATCCCTTCCTAAGAGAGAGGGGGCAGTGTGCATAAAGTATAGATTGGTATCTAACGTTAATATAACAAATAGGATTACGGACGTGCTCAGTGCGTAGTGGCCATGATCCTACTTTGACAACTCATACTCACGACGTACCAAACCCATCACTACAACAAGACGTGGCTTTCGTATAGATATCAAACATAATTTCGATTTCATGCAAAGATCTAACCTTGGTTGGTTAGGTTATTTCAAAAGCTTGCCTACAAATTTCTCAAGTTGGTGTTTGTAATGAGAGGGCGAGGCTACGAAAACCGGGAAGTGGAACTCTGACTAACTTTAGATCTAGAGGAAACTAAAATTTTGGCTAGAAAATTCCCCACAGACTGCGCCAAATTGTTTGACCAAAACGTTTTAAGTCCTTTTTGTTAAACCAATAAATAGACAGAGGCCAAATCCTAGCCAGAAATAATTTGTTGTAAATCTGAAATGGAAGATATGAATAAACAAGCATAACTGAACATAAACTTTGATTACAGTTATGATTGAGTTTCATAATAGGAGAAATAGATGATTGTTCTAATAATATCAAATGATGATAAAGAATATATATATATATATATATATATATATATATATATATATATATATATATATATATATATATATATATATATATATATATTAAAGCAAGAAAGTTAACATATATAATTGACATTATGGTTAAGCCAAGTGGCAAGCTAATAAATGTCAATAGTATGTGGTAACTTTATTCTACATTTGACTATTTTAGTTAAATACAAATATAATTCTATATATATATATGTCACAATCCGGACTTCCCACCCTCGGGAGTCGTGATGGCGCCTACTCGTGAAAGCTAGGCAACCCGAGTGTTATAGATCTTATTACCCTTTTTCCTTAACCTTTTAACAATTTCACATTAACATGCGATCAACAGTGGAATAATAATAATAATAATAAAAGAAATGCGGAAGATGAAATCTGATAACTTAGCCAAATACTGGTGCGAAAAAAATACAAAATACATATCTACCCAGAACTGGTGTCACAATATCACGGACCATCTACGAATACTACAAACAGTGGTCCGAAAAGAAGGATACAACTCTGTCTCTGAAGTAAATGAAAACAGAATATAGAGATAGAAGGGGACGCCAAGGCCTGCGGACGACTGCAGGACTATCTCGGGTCTCCGCTGGACTGAACGCAGCAACCTCGCTATGGTCCAAAAGCTCCGGTTCCGAGATCTACACACAGTGCAGAGTGTAGTATCAGCACAACCGACCCCATGTGCTGGTATGTGTCAAGCCTAACCTCGGCGAAGTACTGACGAGGCTAGGACAGGACTACCAAATAAACCTGTGCAGTTAAAGCATATATGGCAAGTAATAATAACAAGAACTAGCAGTTAAAGATGCGAAGGGGAACATGTTGTGGGAATATCAAGTACCAACAGAAACTCAGGGGACATCAGCCAGAATAAAGAAACAGTAACGAATCAATATCCACTTTTATTTCTTTATTGTTGCTGCGCGCAACCCGATCCAAATCATATATCACTGTTGCGGCGTGCAACCCGATCCAAATCGTATATCACTGTTGCGGCGTGCAACCCGATCCAAATCATATATCACTGTTGCGGCGTGCAACCCGATCCAAATCATATATCACTGTTGCGGCGTGCAACCCGATCCAAATCATATATCACTGTTTGCGGCGTGCAACCCGATCCCTCCTGTCCTCCCTTATTACTCCTTGTTGCGGCGTGCAACCCGATCCCATATAATATTGTTGCGGCGTGCAACCCGATCCAAATATACAAATCAACACCAATCACAAAGAGAATCCCGGCAAAGAAACAATAAGGAAACAACAATATCCCGGCAAGGGAATCAACAACAAGAATAAACACATCCCGGCAAGGGAACCAACAACAAGAATTAAATACGTCCCGGCAGGGAATCAGCTATAACCAAACTTGTACCAACAATTAACTTCATAAATGAAACCTCAACTGGAGCCAATACTCAACGATTAACAAATACCACGAAGATAATCATAATTCTTGTACAACGGTAGCTAACCATCAAGTTAAGCATGATCATTATATAGTAAAATCACAACAATCCGAATATAAGACTCACGGTCATGCTTGACGCCAACGTATAGATACTCATCACCTCACCTATACGTCGTACTCGACACCAACACATAGCAAATAAGACACAACACCTATTCCCTCAAGCTAAGGTTAGGCCAAACACTCACCTCGAACTTCCACGGCCAACTCAAGCCTCAAACACCACTTTTCCTTTAGAATTCGCCTCCAAGTTACTTGTATCTAGCCCAAATTAATTTAACATCAATAAATGCTAAAGAATTCATACCCAATGCTTAATTATAGGTTTTCTATCATTTTCCCTTAAAAGTCAAAACTCGAGGTTCGGACCAAAACACGATCACCCATTCACCCACGAGCCCAATATGCAATTAGTTTCGAAATCCGACCCCAAAACGAGGTCTAAATTCCAATTATTCAAAAAGCCCTAACTCTACTCAAATTCCCAATTTCTACCATGAAAATTCTTGATTTTTGATTAAAAAGCGATGAAAAACATTGGATAATTGAAAGAGTAAAGTTTAGAATTGATTACCAACACTTTGGGGATGAATTTGTGTGAAGAAAATCGCCTCTAGGCCTTGGTAGTTCGAAAATACGATAAAAATGAGTTCTGCCCGTTTTTGGTTCTGTTTTAAAAGACTGGGCAGGACTTCATTGCGTTCGCAATGGGCCTGCCGCATTCGCAAAGAGCTGCCCGTTGAGGACTTATGCGATCGCGAGTTCTCTTACGCGTTCGCGAAGGGTAAGCCCCCCTGACCTTCGCGTTCACGGACCAGCATACGCGTTCGCGTAGAAGAAATGACAACTACCTAGCCCACCTCCAATTCACTATACGCGTTCGCGGGACATGGGTTGCGTTCGCGTAGAGTAGCCCCCCAGTGCTCCGTGTTCGCATAGAACAAATTCCATCCCCAGCCCAGTTCTCTTTCCCGATCGCGAGAGTCACTACGCGATCGCGATGCACAAAATGTCTGTGCACCTGAAGTAGCAAAACCTGCAACTTTTCCAAGTGTAAAAACATCCCGAAACCTATTCGAAACTCACCCGAGCCCTCGGGGCTCCAAACCAAACATGCATACTAACTCAAAATCATCATATGGACATACTCGTGCGATCAAATCGCTAAATTAACACCTTTAACGACGAATTTAGCATCAAAATCAAAGAAAAATCTCAAGAACTCTTAAGTTCAAATTTTAACAACCGAGGGTCCGATTCACGTCATATCAAGTCTGTTTCTTACCAAATTTTACAAGCTAAACTTAAATGCCACATAAGACCTGTACCAGGCTCCGGAACCGAAATACGGGCCCGATACCATCAAATTCAAACACATTTAATTTTCCAAAAACTCTTATAATTTCAGTTAAACAATTTTCTTCAAAAATTCATTTCTCGGGCTTGGGACCTCGGAATTCAATTTCGGGCATATGCCCAAGTCCTATATTTTTCTACGGACCCTTCGGGATCGTCAAATCACGGGTCCGGGTCCGTTTACCCAAAATATTGACCGAAGTCAACTTAACTTCAACTTTAAAGGCCAAATTAGCATTTTATCAAATTTTCACATAAAAGCGTTCCGGATATATGCTCGGACCGTGCACGCAAATCGAGGTAAGATAGAAGGAGGCTTTTAATGCCTCGAAACACATAATTAACTTGTAAATCAAGTGATGACCTTTTGGGTCATCACATCCTCCACCTCTAAAACAACCGTTCGTCCTCGAACGAACATAGAAAAGAAGTACCTGAGTCGAGGAAAAGATGGGGATATCGGCTCCGCATATCGGACTCGGACTCCCAGGTGGCTGCCTCGGCAGGCTGAGCTCTCCACTGAACACGAACAGAAGGGTAACTCTTCGATCTCAACTGACGAACCTGCTAGTCCAGAATGTCCACCGGCTCCTCCTCATAGGTCAGATCCTTGTCCAACTGGACAGTGCTGAAGTCTAACACGTGGGATGGATTGCCGTGATACTTCCGAAGCATGGACACATGAAACACTGGGTGCACATCTGATAAACTCGGCGGCAACGCAAGTCTGTAAGCCACCTCTCCCACTCAATCAAGAATCTCAAAAGGACCAATAAACCTAGGGCTTAGCTTTCCCTTCTTCCCAAATCTCATCATGCCCTTCATGGGCGACACCCGGAGCAACACCGGCTCTCCGACCATAAATGTCACATCACAAACCTTGCGGTCAGTATAGCTCTTCTGCCTGGACTGAGCTGTACGAAGCTTGTCCTTAATAATCTTCACCCTATCCAAGGCATCCTGAACTAAATCTGTACCCAACAACCGAGCCTCCCCCGGCTCAAACCACCCAACCGCCGACCGACACCGCCTACCATATAATGCCTCATAAGGAGCCATCTGAATGCTCGATTGGTAGATGTTGTTGTAGGCAAACTATGCTAATGGCAAGAACTAATCCCAAGAACCTCCTAAGTCCATAACACAAGCTCAGAGCATATCCTCCAAAATCTGAATAGTACGTTCGAACTGTCTGTCCGTCTGGGGATGAAATGTTTTGCTCGACTCGACCCGTGTGCCCAACTCATATTGAACTGCCCTCCAGAAATGTGAGGTAAACTGTGTACCTCGGTCAGAAATGATAGACACGGGCACACCATGAAGACGAACAATCTCCCGGATATAGATCTCAGCCAACCGCTCCGAGGAATAGGAAACTGCCACAGGAATGAAGTGCACTGACTTAGTCAGCCTGACAACAATAACCTATACTGCGTCGGACTTCCTCTGATGAGTCCGTGGGAGTCCAACAACGAAGTCCATAGTGATTCGCTCCCACTTCCACTCAGGAATCTCAATCTTCTGAAACAAACCACCGGGTCTCTGATGCTCGTACTTTACCTGCTGACAATTCAAACATCGAGCTACATAGGCAACAATGCCCTTCTTCAACCTTCTCCACCAATAATGCTGTCGCAAATCCTGATACATCTTAGCGGCGCCCGGATGGATAGAATACCGGGAACTATGGGCCTCCTCTAGAATCAACTCATGAAGCCCATCCACATTAGGCATACAAATATGGCATTGCATCCTCAAAACTCCATCATCTCCAACTGTAACCTGCTTGGCACCTCCGTGCCACACCGTGTCTCTAAAGACAAGCAAGTGAGGATCATCATACTGCCGATCTCGAATACGCTCAAATAATGAAGAACGAGCGACTGTGCAAGCTAGCACACGGCTGGGCTCAGAAACATCCAACCTCACGAACTGATTGGCCAAAGCCTGAACATCCAAAGCAAGCGGTCTCTCATCGACTGGAATATATGCAAGGCTGCCCATACTGGCTGACTTCCTACTCAATGCATCGACCACTACATTGGCCTTTCCTGGATGATACAAGATGGTGATATCATAGTCTTTCAACAGCTCTAACCACCTCCTCTACCTCAAATTTAGCTCCTTCTGCTTGAACAAGTATTGCAAACTCTTGTGATCCGTGAACACCTCACATAACATGCTACACAAATAATGCCTCTAAATCTTTAGCGCGTGAACAATGGCTGCTATCTCCAAATCATGAACTGGATAATTCTTCTCGTGGATCTTCAACTGTCGCGAGGCATATGCAATAACCTTGCCATTCTGCATCAACACCGCGCCAAGTCCAATACGCGATGATCACAATACACTGTATATGGCCCTGAACCTGTGGGCAAAACCAACACTAGCGTCGTAGTCAAAGCTGTCTTGAGCTTCTGAAAGCTCGTCTCACACTCGTCCGACCACCTGAACTGGGCACCCTTTTGGGTCAACCTGGTCATCGGGGCTGCAATAGATGAAAACCCCTCCACAAACCGACGGTAATAACCCGCCAAATCCAAGAAACTCCAGATCTTTGTAGCTGATGTGGGTCGAGGCCAGTGCTTGACTGCCTCTATCTTCTTCGGATCCACTTGAATACCCTCTGCTGATACAACGTGGCCCAAGAATGCAACTGAACTCAACCAAAACTCGCACTTCAAAAACTTAGCATACAATTGACTACCTTCAGAGTCTGAAGAACGACTAGAAGATGCTGCTCGTGCTCCTCCCGGTTGCGGGAATAGATCAAAATATCGTCAATGAAGACAATCACGAAGGAATCCAAATAAAGCCTGAACACTCGGTTCGTCAAATCCATGAAAGCTGCTGGGGCATTTTTCAACCCGAATGACATCACCAAGAACTCATAATGCCCGTACCGAGTGCGGAAAGTTGTCTTAGGGACATCGGATGCCCTAATCCTCAATTGATGTTAGCTAGATCTCAAGTCGATCTTAGAAAACACTTGGGCACCCTAAAGCTGGTCAAACAAATCATCAATCCTCAGTAATGGGTAGTTATTCTTGATTGTGACCTTGTTCAACTAACGGTAATCTGTACACATCCTCATCGATCCGTCCTTCTTCTTAACAAACAACACCGGTGCACCCCAAGGCGAGACACTCGGTCTAATAAAGCCCTTATCTAGCAAGTCCTGCAACTGCTCTTTTAATTCTTTCAACTCTGGCGGGGCTATGCGATATGGCAGAATACAAATGGGGTGAGTGCCCGAAGCCAAATCAATGCAAAAGTCAATATCCCTGTTGGGTGGCATCCCTGGCAGGTCTGAGGGAAATACCTCTGGGAACTCACGAACAACGGGCATAGAATCCATAGAAGGAACCTCAGCACTAGAATCACGAACATACGCCAAATAGGCCAAACATCCCTTATCAACCATACGTCGAGCCTTCATATATGATATAACCCTGCTGGCAGAATGACCAGGAGTCCCTCTCCACTCCAAACGAGGCAACCCCAATAGTGCTAAAGTCACGATTTTGGCATGGCAATCCAATATAGCATGATAAGGGGATAACCAATCCATCCCTAGAATGATATCGAAATCCACTATATCGAGAAATAGGAGATCCACACGGGTCTCAAGACCCCCAATAACAACAACTCAAGCACGATAAACACGATCTACCATAATAGAATCACCCACCGGTGTAGACACATATACAGGAGCACTCAAAGAATCACGAGGCACAACCAGATAAGGGGCAAAATAAGATGATACATAAGAATATGTGGACCCTAGATGAAATAGAACCGAGGCATCTCTACTGCACACTAAAACCGTACTTGTGATAACTGCATCGGAGGCCTCCGCCCCAGGTCTGCCTGGCATAGCATAACATCGGGGCTGAGCCCCACCACTCTGAGCTACGTCTCTGGGACGGCCTCCTACTGGTTGGCCTCCACCTCTAGCGGCCTAACCTCCACCTCTAATACCTCTACCTCCACCTCTAGCACCTCTACCCCCACCCTTAGTCGGCTGAGCGGGTGGTGGAACACCTGGTGCCTGGACCATGGCACGGGAACCCTGGTGCTACGACTGAACACCCACTAATCTTGAACAAGCCCTTCGGATATGACCATACTCACCGCACTCGAAGCATCCACCTGAGTGATGCGGCTAAGCAAACTGAGACCGACCCTGGCAGCCCGACTGACCATGAGAATAGCTCTAAAGAGGAGGTACTCTAATAGAAGCTGATGGCGCACGGTAGGACTGCTGATCAGAATACTGCACATAAGAACCACAACTACCTGTAAGAAGTCCGAAGTGCTGAATGAAACGGCCTGGGGGGATGGCCCCTACCTAAAGAATCCCTGCCTCCAGATGAGGCGCCACTGAACCTGCCTGAATGACGGAGCCTCTTGTCAGACCCTTGACCACTCCCATGCGATTGAACCATCTCAGCTCTCCTTGCCATATTGGCTGCATGCTGAAAAGAAATATCACTCCCAATCTCCTTAGCCATCTACAATCGAATCGGCTGAGCGAGTCCCTCAATGAACATCCTCACCCTCTCTCTCTTGGTGAGAAGTATAATAAGAGCATGACGGGCCAAAGCAATGAATTGGGTCTCGTACTGAGTGACGGTCATAAAACCCTGCTGGAGACGCTCAAATTGCCTCTGACAGTCCTCCCTCTGAGTGATAGGAAGAAACTTCTCCAGAAATAGCTGGGAGAACTGATCCCAAGTCAAGGCAGGCGACCCAACTGGCCTGGCCAAACAATAATCCCTCCACCAAGTCTTGGCGGAACCTGACAGACGAAAAGCAGCAAAGTCGACCCCATTGATCTCCACTATCCCCATGTTCCGAAGAACCTCATGACAACTGTCTAAGTAATCTTGGGGATCCTCTGAAGATGTACCACCATATGTAGTAGTGAACAGCTTGGTGAACCTGTCCAACCTCCACAAAGCATCGGCAGACATAGCTGCTCCATCACCGGTCTGAGATACCACGCCCGGCTGAACTGCTCCAACTGGCTGAGCTGCTGGAGTCTGAAAATGGGGAGCCATCTGCTCCGGGGTGCGGGTAGCGGGAGTCTGTGCTCCTCCCCCAACCTGAGAGACGACTGGTGCTACAGGAAGTAAGCCTACCCGGGTGACACTCTCCATAAGGCCCACTAGTAGGACCAGAGCATCCTGGAATACTGGGGTAGCAATGAACCCCACTGGGGCCTGAGCTGGGCCCACCGGAACTGTCTGGGCCAGAACCTCATCATCAAACTCTACCTGAGGCTCCGCTGCTGGCCCTGCTGCTTTGGGCTGAGCTCTGCCCCTGCCTCGGCCCCTAGCACGGCCTCGGCCTCGCCCTCTGCCCCTCGTAGATGCTGCTGCTGGGAGCTCGGGCTTCTGATCAGCGGATGAAGAAGCGCGTGTTCTCGCCATCTGCGAATGAACAGAATAGAAGTTCAATTAGCATTGAGAAACCAAATCGCACGACGGAGAAGAATAAAAGTGAAATTGTTCCTAAATCTGTAGCCTCTGGGGATAGGCACAGACGTCTCCATACCGATCCCTCAGACTCTACCAAGCTTGTCCGTGAATTGTGAGACCTAAGTAACCTAGAGCTCTGATACTAACTTGTCACGACCCGGACTTCCCACCCTCGGGAGTGATGGCGCCTACTCGTGAAAGCTAGGCAAGTCGAGTGTTATAGATCTTATTACCCTTTTTCCTTAACCTTTTAAACAATTTCAAATTAACATGCGATCAACAGCGGAATAATAATAATAATAATAAAAGAAATGGGGAAGACGAAATCTAATAACTTAGCCAAATACTAGTGCGAAAAAAATACAAAATACATCTCTACCTAGAACTGGTGTCACAATATCACGGACCATCTACGAATACTACAAACAGTGGTCCGAAAAGAAAGATACAAGTCTATCTCTGAAGTAAATGAAAACAGAAAATAGAGATAGAAGGGGACGCCAAGGCCTGCGGACGTCTGCAGGACTACCTCGGGTCTCTGCTAGACTGAAGGCAGCAACCTCGCTATGGTCCAAAAGCTCCGGTACCGAGATCTACACACAGTGCAGAGTGTATTATCAGCAACCGACCCCATGTGCTGGTAAGTGTCGAGCCTAACCTCGGAGAAGTAGTGACGAGGCTAGGACAGGACTAACAAATAAACCTATTCAGTTAAAGCATATACGGCAAGTAATAATAACAAGAACTAGCAGTTAAAGATGGGAAGGGGAACATGCTGTGGGAATATCAAGAACCAACAGAATCTCAGGGGAAAAGCATAAAGAACATCTTAAATTTCACATCAGCCAGAATAAAGAAACAGTAACGAATCAATGTCCACTTTTATTTCTTTATTTTGTTGCGGCGCGCCACCCGATCCAAATCATATATCACTGTTGCGGCGTGAAACCCGATCCAAATCGTATATCACTGTTGGGGCGTGCAACCCGATTCAAATCATATATCACTGTTGCGGCGTGCAACCCGATCCAAATCATATATCACTGTTGCAGCGTGCAACCCGATCCAAATCATATATCACTGTTGCAGCGTGCAACCTGATCCCTCATGTCCTCCCTTATTACTCCTTGTTGCGGCGTGCAACCCGATCCCATATAATATTGTTGCGGGGTGCAACCCGATCCAAATATACAAATCAACACCAATCACAAAAAGAATCCCGGCAAGAAACAATAAGGAAACAACAATATCCCGGTAAGGGAATCAACAACAAGAATAAACACATCTCGGCAAGGGAACCAACAACAATAATTAAATACGTCCCGCAAGGGAATCAGCTATAACCAAACTTGTACCAACAATTAACTTCACAAATGAAACCTCAACTGGAGCCAATACTCAACGATAAACAAATACCACGAAGATAATCATAATTCTTGTACCACGGTAGCTAACCATCAAGTTAAGCATGATCATTATATAGTAAATTTACAACAATCCGAATATAAGACTCGCGGGCATGCTTGACGCCAACGTATAGATACTCGTCACCTCACCTATACATCGTACTCGACACCAACACATAGCAAATAAGACACAACATCTATTCCTCAAGCTAGGGTTAGGCCAAACACTTACCTCGAACTTCCACGACCAACTCAAGCCTCAAACCCCGCTTTTCCTTTAGAATTCGCCTCCAAGTTACTTGTACCTAGCCCAAATTAATTTAACAACATCAATAAATGCTAAAGAATTCATACTTAATGCTTAATTATAGGTTTTCTATCATTTTCCCCAAAAAGTCAAAAATCGACCCCGGGCCCGCTTGGTCAAAACTCGAGGTTCGAACCAAAACCCGATCACCCATTCACCCACGAGCCCAAATACGCAATTAGTTTCGAAATCCGACCCCAAAACGAGGTCTAAATTCCAGTTATTCAAAAAGCCCTAACTCTACTCAAATTCCCAATTTCTACCATGAAAATTCTTGTTTTTTGATTAAAAAGTGATGAAAAACATTGGGTAATTGAAAGAGTAAAGTTTAGAATTGATTACCAACACTTTGGGGATGAATTTGTGTGAAGAAAATCGCCTCTAGGCCTTGGTAGTTTAAAAATACAATAAGAATGAATTCTGCCCGTTTTTTGTTCTGTTTAAAAGACTGGGCAGGCCTTAATCGCGTTCGCGATGGGCCTGCCGCATTCGCGAAGAGCTTCCCGTTGAAGACTTACGCGATCACGAGTTCTCCTACGCGTTCGTGAAGGGTAAGCCCCCCTGACCTTCGCGTTCGCGGACCAGCGTACACGTTCGCGTAGAAGAAATGACGACTACCCAGCCCACCTCCAATTCACTATACGCGTTCGCGGGACATGGGTTGCGTTTGTGTTGTAAGGCCCCCTGAAAATTTTTACTCAAAGACCCGAGATCTCGTAGTGCCAAGTTAGGAATATGTGTTAGATGTGTGGAAAATCTGTGTTATTGGTATATTGTACTAGTTTCTTAGTTACGGATGTATTGTTAAATTGTGTTCCTGAGGTTCTCTGATAGGTGGATGGGCCCAGTTACAAAGGAAGCTCTGGCGAAATTTTCAGAAATTTAGAAAGTTAGTCAAATTTGGAATTTCCGGGTGTGTGAATAAAGAGTCAAATCCAATATAAAGGGACACTGCCAAGGCGGGGAGTCAATTGTTGTTGTTGTTAGTAGAAGGAAGAGTAGTGTTGAGGCTATGACAAGGATTGTGATGTTGGTACACCAACCGAGCTGGTGGTAGCGGATTATAAATCTGGTGTGGAAGAGAAAGAGGACGATAATGTATCGGGCTTTTCTCAGAAGATGGCTTCTGCTCTTTGGCTTCTAGACTCAGTTCTGTTGTTGCCATTGACGATGTCTAGTGCTTATTCTGGTTCGAGGGTTTAATATGAACATGTTAGTTCTCAGTTCTCGGTAGGATACTATAAGTAGTTGAATGTATTGGTTAGGGAAGAGCAGGAGAATCACTTGATAAGTATATCGCTATGCATAATTGAGGGGCATGTGAAATTTGGAAGCTTGAGGTGTGTGAGGAAGGAAATAAGTCATGTTGGGGTGTTTGGGGCAAGCAATGATCCACATTCGAGGACGAATGATCTTAAGTGGGGGAGGATGTAAGGCCCCGTGAAAATTTTTACTCAAAGACCCGAGATCTCCTAGTGCCAAGTTAGGAATATGTGTTAGAAATTCGTAAAATTCTTCTTGCGAGCCGCGGTTCGGACCCTTTGGACTGGTCTGTGCATTAAAAGTTAAGGAATAATATTATTCAGAAGAGTGCGTTTCTGCGGTCCATTATGCGGTTGCATAATAGCTATGCGGACCGCATAGTCACTGCAGAGTGAGGCAGTTTGATGGTAATTTTGAGATCAACTATGCGGCCAACTATGCGATCGCATAATCAACATGCGGGCCGCATAGTCATCGCATATGAACCTCGATCCAAAAATGTTGTAATTGTTGTTGGATGCTCTGTTACGCTGAAATTTGCAATAACAGTTCTCTTGTTTTCTCTTAAATTCATCACTGTTAAGTGCAAGTTTAATTTAATATTGAACTATTTTGATGCATAGAGATAGAATAAATCTGCATACAAATGTCGTTTGGTTGATAATCACTGTTATAATGGCTTTTCCTCAGTTTCTTGTGTATGAGTGACTGATCTCTTTAAAAATGACTGAGATACATGCGATTTGCTGGTAATTATATGACTAATATAATTTACTTATTAGTATAGCTTTGCTTTCATTTCATGGTCATCATAAGCTAATAAAAATCTGGTCTAGTTTCTTTAATCCAATTTATTGGTTGATGACAAAATTAGCAGTTATTGCTGTTGGCCCGAACTTAATTGTCTATGCCTAGATGTTTAATGTTCACAATTTTTAGGTGTAGGTTTTCCCTAGTTTTGGTTTGTTTTGAGTTTCGTGCAAGAATTGAAGTATGTATTATGCAGTTTTCTTTTATGAACGTTAAAGGCAAAAAACTAAATTTTGGGACCAGTAAAGAGTTGTGGCATGTGTGTTGGTTTCTTGCACTAGTTCTCTCTTCTCGTAGTAATGGTTTCTATATTCTTTTGGAGAACAAATCGTGAGAATGTTTGTCATTTGCTGGAAATACAGTATTACATCTTCCTCGAAAGGTGCAAGTAGATGATGAAGTGTTCTGTTGAACTTTATACTCTGGCACATATCTTTGCTTAATACATCATGTGGTGTCAATTAGAATAAATCAAGATACTGTTGGTCATTCATTATAGGATTGGCAAATGAATCCTATAATCTATGGCCCTCACATTAATATTATAAGTTAGTGTAGAAAGTATTTTGAACATTCGTAGTTTGCTTTAGGTGCGTTCATAATAAAATCATCATAGCTACAGGTACGGTTCCCGTGACGTGGTTGTGATACCTAATTTCCAAATCGGGTGTACATTTATGTGACCCGACCACAACTTCTAAATAATGTTGATAAATTAAACATGTTGTAGATCGTGGGTACGGTTCCCGTATCACGATTCACGAGGTGTACCAAACAAACAAGTGTACGACAATCGTAACTTGTTCCAGAATAATTCCATAAATAGTTAAAAGCGATTATAAAGCTGAAATGCACAATAGGTTTAAAACATGTAGTAAATCAGATGATAGGCCAATTTTAATAGTTTAAGCGACGTGCTTGAATCACGGAACCCGGGAGTGCCTAACACCTTCTCCCGGGTTAACAGAATTCCTTATCTAGAATTTCTGGTTTCGCAGGCGTTTTTTTTTAAAAATAAAGTCGAAATTTCCTCGATCTGGGATTTTAAAATAAACCGGTGACTTGGGACACCAAATAAACTATTCCAAGTGGCGACTCTAAAAAATTAAATAAAATAATCCCATTTCGAATAATGTCACTTAAATTGGAAAAACTCCCTTATATCCCCCTCGGGCGGGTGGGTAAAAAGGAGGTATGACAGCTCTGGCAACTCTGCTGGGGATAAGAACCTAGAATCTCTGGTTCAGGGTTCAAGAATTCGAGCTTAGAATAGCTGTTATACTTGGCTTTATGTATTATCTAATTATTACATGTTTGGGACTAATGTGCTAAATGCCGCTTTTTACCGCTTTGATATTATTTGAACTGTATATAAATTGTTACGAAACCCTTCTCTTCTCATCTTCGGGGATGTGCACGCTGGCGCGACTCCTTTTCTGTTAGTGTCATACCTTAAATTAGAAAGAGGCTCGGACAAGTTACAAAGCTAGATGGCCTTTTGATTCCCGGTACGTAGCCCCCCTCGGCTCGAGTTGTCCGCTCGGGTACACCAAGTCTAGAACAATATACCCAGGATTTAAACCTAGAATAACTCAGCCTCATGCCGGATCCCTAGTAGGAACGTTTGTTTGCATCATCTGCATTTGACTTTGGGGACTCAACACAGGGGTTGGGTCCGTCTAGGACAGGTGGACCCCAGAATCAAAAGACCATCCTGATGCATCTTACGTGCTACTTGCGCACCTGTTTGTTTCGGCTTGCATGTTGACCGGCTTCTAGAATAGGGAAAGAAAATCAAGAAAAAAAAAAGAATCAAAAAAAAAAGTGAAAGGTAGATATTTAGAAAATTCTGAAACTCTGCCGAAATTCTGAAAAAAGAAAAAGAAAAGTCATTTCAAAATGAGCCAAAATTTTCAAGTGCCATGTTTCTCTTGTTCCGTCAAAACCGACCGAACTACGCATGTCTGATTCTCACCGGATATGAGATACGTAGGCAAACCTCATCGGTTCCGACCCCAATTTTCAAAAAGTCCAAAAATATTTTCTTTTAGTTCTTTCTTTAGAAACCTTTCCTTAGAAAATTCAAAAAAAAAAGTTGTTAAACTCAAAAATAGTTCCCTTCTTTCTGAAGTCTTTCATATGAAAAAAGAAATAAAAGAAAAATCAATAAAAATCAAAATCCAAATACGGGTTTCCTTCATTTTGAAGTATTTTTCCAAAAAAAAAGGAAATCCAAAAAAAAAATCAATCAGAAATAAAAATCCAAAAATACTTTTTTTTTTCTTTCTTTAGAAGTCTTTCTTTTGTAAATATCCATAAAAATTGTGAAAAGTCCAAAAATATTTTCGCTTTTCTTTAGAAGTACATATGTAAATAAATTTAAAAAAACTTAGAAATCCAAAATATTTCCTTAAAAGTACCTCTTTCGAAAATTAAGAGGCAACATCCAGAATTCAAAAATATTTTTCTTCTTCTTTAGAAAAAGAGAAAACAAATAAAAATTCAAACAAAAATATTTTCCTTTTACTTTGAAATTCTCAAAATTCAAATCAAAAGAAAAGAAATTTTAGAAGTCTTTCTTTCAAAAAATAAAAATAAAAAATCCGAAAAAAAAATATATTTCCTTTCTTCTTTTAAAGTATTTCTTTCGAAAATTTCAAAAAAAAAAAACCAAAAATAAAAAATCAAATCAAAAAATGTTTTTCTTTTTCTTAAAGCTTTCATGGTCTGAGTTTAAGAAAAGTAAACCAAAAGAAAAGAAAGAAAAGAAAGAGTTAGTTTATTTACTCCATTCTCAATCTTCCCGAACTACGTAAGATCTGATTCATGCAGGGTCATGATACGTAGGCAATCCCCTTCGGATTCGGTCACAGTCATAAAATTAATTGAGTGAAAAATAAACTGAAAAAAAAAGTTGAGTAGAAAAGAAAGAAAAGAGTGGAGAAAAAAGGAGAAAAAAAAAAGAGTGACATAAAATAAAAGAGTGACAAAAATAAAAAATAAAAAGAGAAGAAAAGAGAGTGCTAAAAAATAAAAGAGCGACAGAAACGAAATAAAAAAAATCAAGAGTGATAAAAGAAAAAAAGAAGTACATACTGAAAGGGTTATTTCAGGCAGGGATGAAACATGCAACCGTTCAAACACATAGTAGAAGCGTTTAACTGTTAGGTGCATTGCATCCCAATGTGCGATTTCCTATATGCCTCAAAACTAACAAGGTTGTTGGGTGTGCAAACTAGCCAGGTTTTGGTGGTTGGTTTTATTGGTAGTTTAGCCTCCACTCCTTCACAAGGTCCAAATGCATAGATGGCCTCCGCAAGCAATCTGCCAATCATCAGTTTTGAGGATAGCCCGGCATCGGCTATTCTGCAGCTAGAATCCGCAGCAGCTGAAGAGAATAAGATGTTGCGTCTCCGCTTATTGAAAATGTGGGACGCCTGGTCTAATGGTAAGGAACCGCCAAGTGCAATCCCTGGGTTTCCTGAGTTGGTCCCCAGGTCACGTGAGGTTACCAACGCCCCTGTACCCAACCCGCTCATCCCATGCAGGCACCCTCCAATGCCCTCCAATGATCCTGGTATGCCTTTTGTGGTTCGCCCCCAGGCACCGGCTTCAAGGGCACCGCCTCCGATGTTCATCTTTCAGGGTCCACAGCTTCAACCAGAAATAACATATGTGACCTTGTACTCCTTCCCTCAACCTCCGCAATATGATCTCTCGGTGGAGCCAGAAAAGGTGGTTAAAAATCCCGAGCAAGAGGAAATGGCTCGAAAGATGAAGAGCCTGTAACAAAGCCTGAAAAACAGGCAAGGTCTGAGTGGCCAAAAGAGTGTCTCATACTCTGGCCTCTGTATGTTTCCCCATGTCCACTTGCCAGCTGGCTTCAAGATGCCAAAATTTGAAAAGTACGAGGGGCACGGAGACCCGATCGCTCACCTGAAACGATACTATAACCAATTGAGAGGTGCTGGTGGAAAAGAGGAGCTGCTAATGGCCTATTTTGGGGAAAGCCTCACCGGAATCGCTTCTTAGTGGTATACGGATCAAGAAATTACTCATTGGCATGTGTGGGACAATATGGCCCCAGATTTTGTCCGCCAGTTCCAGTATAATGTGGTCATCGCCCCCGATAGAAACTCTTTGTCCAATTTGAAAAAGAAAACCGCGAAAAGCTTCCGCGAATATGCTGTCAAATGGCGTGAGCAAGCTGTCAGGATGAAGCCTCCAATGGACGAAATTGAAATGGTCACGGTCTTTCTACAGGCCCAAGAGGCGGACTACTTCCAGAACATGATGTCCGCTATGGGAAAGCCGTTTGCTGAAGCTATCAAAATTGGGGAGATGGTAGAAAGTGGGCAAAAAAAAGGGTCGAATCTTGAGTCATGCTGTTTTTAAAGCCACATCACCAGATGTTCAAAATGGTTCAGAGGATTTGATAAATGGAAACGGGAGAGAAGAAGGAGCCATGATGGCTTCAAGCGCGAGGGGCCCGCAGGTCATTCAGCCAATCATATGTGCCCCCTACCGTCCCACAACACTATTATCCCCTTCAAGATGCTGCTTATGCTGTGGCACTGCCTCCCTATGCGGTAATGAACGCGCAACCTTACCCGCGACCATAACATTATCCACAAAATCGAGCTCCACCTTCCAGAAATGCCCATCCTTACCAAGCTCCATATAATCCTCAACCAAATGATCCCCAATACAATCCTCGCCCAAGAGAGCCTTTCAGAAAGAATCAGTTCACCCCTATTGGTGAATCGTATTCAAGCTTGTTCCAAAGGCTAATCAGGCCAAATCTATTGCAGTCAATGGCCCTGAACCGGCCGAACCCCGAGTCCCCAACGCACTGAGCTGATGCTAGACGTGAATACCACTCTGGAGCAGTGGGACACAGTACAGAAGACTGTTGGATCTTCAAAAAGGCAGTTGAAGATTTGATTGAAGCTGAAAGAATTGTTTTTCGGGATGAAGAAGCACCTGATTTAATGAACAATTTGTTGCATGCCCACAACATCGGGCCAATAGTCGGAATGATTTGTGAAGATGAGGAATTTGCTCCGGCCCCGAAGGCCATTAAAGCCATTGCCAAGACAGAAGAAAAGCCAGAAAATGGTCGCCAAGCATGAAAGTTCCCCAACAGACGGGAGTCTTAGTAGGCAGTCTTGATATCCTTTCTGCGTCCGGATTATCTCAAGGTGTGATCCGGATGTTTTACTTTATTGTCTTACTTTCCGATGTAAACCCTTCTATCTTCAAAACTTACAAAAAAAATCAAAAAATCAATAAAAAATCAATAAAAAATCAAAATAAACAATCAAATAAAAAAATCGAATGAAATCAATATTTCATTGTCCAGGAATGTTTCTTTTCTTAATCTTGTCATTTTTCTTATTCTCTTTTCAGTTCTGTTTAGATGCAGATCTCAATAACATGACATGCTTGCGGACTTCATGCCCAGATCCCAAAACGCTGTCAGACCTCGAAATAATGAATCAAGAGTCAGAATGCAAAGAAGATAAGTTTCAGGAAATGAAACAAAGATTGAAACAGCTGAAGGAAAATTGGTTCCAGATTGGAAAGGTCCATACATTGCAGCAAGAGTACTGCCAAAAGAGTGTGTTGTACTTGAGACACATCGAAGGAAATGTCCCTCAAACAATTGTCAATGTAAATGCCGTCAAAGGTACTATATATAGTATTAATATTCTCCGGTTGGGATGAAGAAAGCTTTTATTCTCACTACCCAAACACTATCAACCATTTGCAAACCCTTTGAGTCGGTTACTCTTCATTCATTACCCTCTTTGGAACCTGAAAATGTTATTGAAAAAAAAATAAAATGAAAAAAAAAATGATGAAAAAGGAGAAGAAAAAGAAAGATACAAAAAAAGAAGGGAAAGAAAAGACAGAGAAAAAAATTTGAAAATGAAAGAAAAAAAAGAAAAAAAAGAAAAAAAAGGAGAAAAGAAAGAGAAAACAAAACAAAACAACAAAAACAAAAGAAAATCCAAAAACAAAGTTTCCCTGAACTACGTTCGACTTGATTCCGAAAGGATACGTAGTCAGCCTCTCTGGGGTTCAGTCACACCAAAACAAAAATCCAAATTTCCCAAAAGTGAAACTGGGGCAGATGTTATAATGGTTCGGCGATGATCCCGCCTGAATGGTTCCAAAGTTGTAACTCAATCCAAATCCTTTTTACCCCAAAACCCTATTCAAGTCCTTCTGATCAATCGGCAAAAAGGTTCGGAATGAAAGGATACAGTTACTTGGATCTGATACAACAAAATGAGAGAAATGAAATGAGAGTCTTATTGGTGAAAACTTACACGGGCACCGTAAGGCGATGGTAAGCAGAGAAATTGAAATGAGAGAGTCTTGTTAGTGAAAACTCGCAAAGAGCACTATAAGGCGATGGTGATAGGAGAAATGAGAGAGGTCAGCTGGTGAAAACCCGCAAAGAGCGCCCCTGACTGAAAAGAGGATCCTCACAGCCATCGGCATTGACAGAGTCTTGGCAAGGTTCTCGATTTTGAGGCAAAAGTTGTGATGAATTTCAGAGAGTCGGACGGTTTACACAGATCAGGCATCCAGTCCAAAAGGCATGTCATGTTCATTGAAGTCCGCATGTACTCCAGATAAGTCCTTCTTTCTTTTCCCCGAAAGGGATACTTCTTGTCTAAATTCATTTATCAATTCCTTTGTTTGTTTTTCCTTTGAATCCCTTTCGGTCTAACTCTATCCTGAAATTGAGACAAAGAAGGGATGGCAAGACTGATTTACAAGGTTCTCATTTGACACGAGCTAATGTGCAATAAGGCACCCAGCCTCGCCAGGGGCATCAAGTCGACTTCGACCGACCATGGTGGCTGATGTTTTAAAATTGAAAACTCTTGGAAGTTAAAAAGGTTGAGTCCCACGCGGCTAATAGTCTCGGCAAAGTTTTGAAAAGCCAAGGTACCCAAATGATTTGAAATTAAAGTTGGAAGAAAGAAGCCAGAAATGAAAGACCTACGAAGGCGAAACAAAGTTGAAAAAGGTAAAGTCCCACGCGACTAGCCATTGCGCCAAAGTTTGAGGAGCAAAAGTTCCTCCGGAGTTCAAAAAAAAGAAAAAAAAATAAGAAAAGGAAGTCAAAAAGGAAAGGCCTTCGAAGGCAAAATAAAGTCGAAAAGGTTGAGTTCCACCGACCAACTGTCATGGCAAAGTTTGGAAAAGCCAGAGTTTCTCCAGGGTCGGAAATGCAATCGGTATTCAGGAAACAACCAGTTGAAGATGAAAGGGGCCGAGATCAAGTGGTTGAAATAATCAAGGCCACAAAACCAACCACCATTTCAAACTGAAAAATTGTTCTTTGTTTGAAAAACAGGAAACAGGTGTAATTCAAAGCAACCTTGCAAGAAGCAGGTGCAACCTAAAAGAAACTGCACAAGGACTAGAAACAGCTTTGCAACAGCAATCCAAAAAAAGGAAGTCCCTTCCAAAATTCTTTCTCGCATTCACTCATTCCATGAAATAAATAATTAAAAAAAAAAGAAGAAGAAGAGAAGAAAAATTCAAAATCATGGTAGCCTAGGGTCCCCAATCTCTAGCTACCTTTTTTCTAACATAGGGTCTCCACTCCCTAGTTGATTTTATTTCCAACATAGGGTCTCCACTCCCTAGTTGAATTTATTATATACATAGGGTCTCCACTCCCTAGTTGATTTTGTTTTAGACATAGGGTCTCCACTCCCTAGTCGCTTTTCCAACATAGGGTCTCCACTCCCTGGTTAAAGTTATTTTAGACATAGGGTCTCCACTCCCTAGTCACTTTTCCAACATAGGGTCTCCACTCCCTAGTCACTTTTCCAACATAGGGTCTCCACTCCCAGTTCGAAGTTACTTTAGACATAGGGTCTCCACTCCCTAGTCTGCTTTTCCAACATCGGGTCTCCACTCCGTAATTGAATTTATTTTAGACATAGGATCTCCACTCCCTAGTCGTGTTTCCAACATAGGATCTCCACTCCCTAGTTGAAGTTATTTTAAACATAGGGTCCCCACTCCCTAGTCTGCTTTTCCAACATAGGGTCTCCACTCCCTAGTTGAAGTTATTTTAGACATAGGTCTCCACTCCCTAGTCACTTTTCCAACATAGGGTCTCCACTCCCTAGTTGAAGTTATTTTAGACATAGGGTCTCCACTCCCTATTCACTTTTCCAACATAGGGTCTCCACTCCCTAGTTGATTTCATTATAGATATAGGGCTCCACTCCCTAATCTCTTTTTCCCAAGGATACACAATCCTGATTTTATTGCTTTCAATAAAGAAATAGTTTAGATTTTTGTTACAAATAACTCATGAAATTTTCCTAGTAAAAATTGGGGCAGAAAATTTTGTTCGTTTGTTTGCTTTGGTGCCTGAACAAGTTTCCACCGTGAGGCACAAGGTTTGAGATGACCAAAAGAAGAAGTCTCAACCCAAATAAAAGAAAGGAAGAACAAGAAAAGAAGTAGAACTCTAAATATAGAAGCAGAGAAAAGATGTGGGCTGCTCAAAATATGATTGAAAACACAAGCTTTGCATATCCCGCCTTGATCCGAAAAGCTAAAGAAGAATGAGTCAGCTGCTGCAGCTAACAAGCATCAAGATTCAGATCAGAGTCTGCAGGAAGAACCATCCAAGACTCAAGATCAAGCTTTAGAAGATTATAGATAGGAATCTTGTAACTTGTAGTTGATAGACCTAGCTAGTTTAGCTTTTCATTTTGGTGTAATAAGGAGCTCAGCAAGCAGAAACAGCAACAACAACAGTGAAATCATAGCTTCTCGGTAGTCCCATATACCAAAACTTCCAGAACTACACCGACCTGATTCCTTTATAGCCAAGGATATGTAGGCAACCTCTGAAGCAAGGTTCGGTCAAACTTTTCCAAAATGCTTCCAAATGGAGTTTCAAACGGGCGAAAACTGCTCGTAATTGCTCACTATAACGACCCGACCGGTCGTTTTGAGCTCTAGCGCACCGTTCATCAGTTTAAGGCCATGAGCAGCTTCATTCAGGTATTATAACTTGTACGCGTGGTCGGAATTGAATTTTGGGAAATTCGGAGTTGACTTGGAGAGGAAATTCTCATTTCGGAAGCTTTAAGTTGAGAGAATTGACTAGGATGGGATTTCAGAGTAAACGACCTCGAAATCAGGATCAGAAGGTTCCAGTAGGTTCGTATGATGATTTTGGACTTGGGCGTATGCCCGGATCGCGTTTTTGATGAACCCAGGAGCGTTTTGGCGCCTATTGTGGAAGTTAGCATTTTGGAGGAAATATCATAAGTTTGGGTTGAAGTGCATTTCAGTGTTATTGATGTCCGTTTGGGATTCCGAGTCTGGGAGTAGCTCCGTCTGGTGATTCTGGAGTTGGGAGCGCGATCGGAAGTGAATTCGGATGATCGTGGGTCATTTTGGAGTCATTTGGCTAAAGATAGAAATTTGAAGGTTCTTGAGAAGTTTGACGGGAGGTGGACTTTTTGATATCGGGGTCGGAATCTGATTCTAGAAGTTGGAGTAGGTCCGTAATGCCGAATATGACGTGTGCAAAATTAGAAGTCAATCGGACGTGATTTGATAGGTTTAAACATCAAAAGTAGAAGTTTGAAATTCTAAAGTTCATAAAGCTTGGATTGGAGGTCGATTCGTGGTTTTAGCGTTGTTTGATATGATTTGAGGCCTCGAGCAAGTCCGTAATGCGTTTTGGGACTGGTTGGTATGATTGGTTGGGGTCCCGGGGGCCTCGGGTGGATTCCGGATGGTTAACGGATCGAAAATGGAATTCTTTTTAAAGGCTGAAGTTGCTGGTTGCTGGTATAACCGCACCTGCGAGATTTGGGCCGCAGGTGCGGAGCCGCAGAAGCGACCCTGTGGTCGCAGATGCGGTATTGGCGGGGGAGAGCTGGGACCGCAGATGCGGTCATCTCGCCGTAGAAGCGGGACCGCACCTGCGGGTGCTGAGGCGCAGAAGCGGAAAGGGCAGCCAGGAGAGAAACCGCAGGAGCGGTAGGGGACCGCACCTGCGGAACCGCAGAAGCGGTCGTGTGACCGCAGGTGCGGAAGTGCTGGAGGCAGAAGGTTCTTTTAAAATCGGGGGTTGGTCATTTTCCCTCATTTTTCATTGGGAGTGGACGATTTTGGAGAGCTTCAAGTGGGGGTTTTCATCATCAACGACAAGGTAAGCTAATCCCACCTATCTTGAGTTAAATATATCGATTATGTATGGATTTTAGCATATAAATTGGTATAAATTTGGGGCTTTGAGGAAAACCTAAAAAATTGATATTCTTGGAATTTCACCACAATTTTGGGTATGAAATTGGGAGTAAGTTTTATATTTGAGTTCGTGGAGTTATGGGTAAGCTTAATCTTCAAAAAATTTCGAAATCCGGGCACGTGGGCCCGAGGGCATTTTTGTCAACTTTTCGATCTAGGTTAGGAATTGTTATAAATTGGAGTGTAATGAGTAATTGAGCATATATTAATGGATTTGCATAATTATTGGCTAGTTTGGAGCGCTGTGCATCAATTTGAGTCTTCGGAAGGGCGTGGAAGGCCGGTTATGGATCTTCGGAGCGAGGTGCGTCTCCTTTCTAACCTTGTAAGAGGGAATTGTCCCCATAGGTGAAATAATTGGCTATGTGCTCCTATTTGTGGGGGCTACGTACGCATGAGGTGACGAGAGTCCGTGCGTAGCTACTATTATGTTTAGGTCCGGGTAGTTTAGGACCCAAAAGCATGCTATACTTGGATTATTTGTAACATTATTGACAGTTGAATTGCTTAAATCACATCGAAGTAACAAATGAATTTCAAAAAAAAAGATTTAAACTTCATTTTCTTGAGAATTGGTTTTCTTCGGATAATTGTTTCCTGATGACTTCTTGATTGACTGTCTGGGTGTGTTTAAATTCTAGAACGGGCCGAACGCCTTGGTAGATTAAATAGATGCATCTATGATTCACGTCGTTCGACCCTCGGCAGTGCACATTTTACATTTATGTTGGATCGGGCTGTACGACCTCGGCATGAGTTGCGCATGCTTGTATTGCCGCCTTGAAGTTTATTGATATGGATATCTGCTCTCCCCGACTTGAGATAATCGTTAATTAATGGATTATGAATCCGGAGACTTTGAATAAGAAGGAACTTTTACCTGTTTCGTGACTCATTTGAATTTACTGTCGTTCTTAATAAACCTATGATTCATCGCATTAATAATATTATTATTGGACCATTAGTAAGTGTCGAAGTTTCCATCTCGTCTCTACTTCTCGAGATTAGGCGGGATACTCACTGAGTACACGTTGTTTACGTACTCATGCTATACTTGCTGTGCATTTTGTTGCACAGGTACATGTATTTATAATGGCCTACTGGGCATAGCAGCATGGATGATACGGAGACTAGGTGAGCTGTATTTCTCGAGGCGACCCGCAGCTAGTATAGTCTCTCTCAGCATTGTATTTACTTTCTGTCCAATTTGTGTTCTGGACAGTCATTGTACTTTATTCGATTTCTTAGATATTGCTCATGCACTTGTGACACCGGTTTCTGGGATGATTATGAAGTATTTTGTATTAACTGCTTAACATTCAATTTGATTTGAAACGATTATCTTACTGGTGAATTTAAAGGAAAATCATAGTTTTCAAGAGTATTAAAATGAGAACTTAATTAAGTATATTGGTTGGCTTTCCTGACAGTGGTGTCCGGCGCCATCACGACCCTTAGTGGATTTTGGGTCGTGACAACATGGTATCAGAGCACTAGGTTCCTAGGGTCTCACGAGTCATGAGCAAGTTTAGTAGAGTCTCGCGGATCGGTACGGAGAATTCTGTACTTATCCTCGGGAGGTTGCAGGACTGTTAGGAGTACTTCCCTTCTTGATTCCTCATCGTGCGATTTGATCCCTGGAGGCTTATGCCTTTAATTCCTTCCTCTTCAATCTTATGCGACGCGAACTGCTTCTTATAAATCGAGAGTTGAAGAATTGCAATGGTACTACCGATGCAGTGCGGGGTGTTTCTCCCTGCATAGTTGTCTGAACTATTATCGTCGCCTTGTGGAAGGATATTCTGTCGTTCCAGCTTAGTAGCGGTATTTCTGAGAGTTCTGAGGCTAGGCAAGTTGCCATGATGCTATGAACGATCGTTCCGCAGTATTGATGTGATGGTAGGACATTTGCCTACGTGTCGGGGTAGTGAATAACTTGAAGGGAGGTTTACTCAGTGCATGATCTAGAGATTCGGTATTTTATTCCCGGCAGGGGGAAAGGCAATCGAACTAAGAATGGTCATATGTGGGCTGGTGGAGTAATGAGACTTGGTATTTGCGAGCGTGGTGGAGTTTTCTTCTACGATGAGGTGTCGTTGTCCTAATTGAACGTACTAAGTTCGCCGGTGTTATGATCTTCTACAATTCGCCTTTGGGGTAAGCTATTGTGAAATAGTACTCAGGATGCGGCTGTCAGATATCGCGTGGTACGGTGGTTTAGGATTGAATCAGTGTTTCTAATGTTGATGGTTCGAGAAAGATGACCTTAAGAAAGGTTTAAAGTTAGCAGCAATTGTGGGTTCAAGTGCCACGAAGGTAGGTTTTATTTAAGGCAAAAACTGAGCAGCAAAGGATGAGGAAGGACATGTGGGGAGTGTCAGGCTGTGGCTAAAATTTCTAGAAGGCCAGGTATAAGAAGCAAAGGTCGAGTAGTCGATTAAAGGGGTGAATTCCGCCAAAGTGGGAGAGTTTGGAGTGATTTTGGAAATTTTAGTGATTGGTGATTTGGGCCTACGGATTAATTTAAAGTATGGGCTATTATGCGGCAGGAGATTTAATATAATGGGAAGGAGCTGCTTGAAATGAAGAACGATACAACCTAACTTTGAGTTGGAAGGATGATGTCGCGCACTTAATGGATGTCCGCGAGAGGTGAATGGACCTGTGCAGCTAGAGAGTGAGCTTGGACTCAGGATGGCTCATTAATGTCGTGGTGATGGCTCTCCGTGTAGCAACGTTGGAAGACGTCGAAGCGGATCGGCGATTGCATGGTTGGCGAAGCTTCTGCAGAAATTCTATTGGTTATACAGCAAAGAGATCGGTCGTGCAAATGTGGTTGATGATTTAGAGTATAAAAAGGGGTTTTACGGAAAGAGTCCGAGAATTTTGGCGGTTGATTGCGCAAGGTTATGCCAATAAGAGATAATGGATCCTGGTGAATTCCAGAGTTGTGATAATGATAGCTTCAAGCTAAGTGGGAGAGTCCCCACCGCCTATGATTAAGGTTGCATGGTTAACTACTTGCGAGGTTTTGGGGTTATTAGCATATTGATGGGTCACTTCAGCTACGGAAGGAACATAATTGGTAATTCGAGCAAAGGAATTGTCAAAGGTGTACTATGGTTGGCCTTATTGGCTCATGTTCAGACTTGGAAGGATTCAGGATTTATGCCTTGTATAGGTGGGTCTCAAGGGAAATGATTCTGCGGGGTGCTTCGTCGAGAGGGTTTTCATGTTCTAGGAAATTTATGGAATTGATTATATTCAGGGCCAAGTCAGAGCGGGTGGCTCTCCACAACGGTCCTAGTGGATTCAAAGGGGCAAAGCGTAGTTCCTAGTGATTTCAAGCCTAGGGACGGTTAAGAATCAAGCTTTGTAGCAGCTTATGAGAGGAGGCACAGAATGTTCTATGATGTTTTGACTTGCAGTGTAGCCTTTGGGAGGTATGAAATGGTTCGTGGGATTTGAGACAGCATCGTCTCGTGATTCAAGGTCACTCGACATGAGTGCGGATAGGATGTGTTATGTGTTGAATGGGATTATTATTGTTTCTAAAGCAATCAAGGATAAATTGAGAGAAGATAGATTGATTAGCCATAGTTGAATTGGCATATTGGTGGCTTAGGCCACTACTTGGAGATTTGCATATTCTACGATTATGAGGATTCACTCGTGTATTGTTGTGGTTCTACTGGAATGAGTTAAGTAAAAAGTTTTTATATGATAAAATATTAATCTATTAGTGATTCCGGATTTATTATGAAAAATCGGTGTTGGCAGGGATGTCACGAGCTCGGATGAGCGGGAATGGAGCTTCGATGATTAAAGTAAGTTGGTATCGTCTTTGGCGTCACCTCGGAACGGTGTTTTGTGAGAAAGGCTTTGTATCCTGGTTACGGATCCTTGATCGCTTTTCAGCGTTAGTGCGACCGGTGGTATGGATGTGCAAACTTGTCATCTATCACAAAAGATCGTGGGAGTGAACCCTACGGGAAGATTGTATAGGTATGGCACGTAGCTACTTGATTGGTTGGAGAATGAAACCAAGTATGGAGATTGTGGTGACATCATAAATTTGAGAATTTATGCCTGGAGGGCACTCGAATTATTAGGTTATGAACTGTGGATAATTACTCCGGTTATGATGATTGTTCTTATGTGTTATGAGAGAAAGGGGAGTTAGTATGGACCTTTGAAAGGTTATTAGCCTAGTTCAGTGCAATCAGGATCAGCTAGAGGTATGTGGATGGATTCAACTGTGAATATGGGGCTCTATTTCAGTCCAGATATGTTCATTTCAGTAATGCGCTCCTTATGGAAGTGTAGTCGGGGCGTTATTTCATCGCCAACTATCTCATGTAATGATACATTGTTCCGTGTGAGTTGTGAGACGGCTTGGGAAATTGCTTATGTGTTGAGGTTACACGTAGGGATGATGTTATGTAAGCAGGAGGGCTCTCAAGATTCAGATCATATATCTCACCTCAGTTGTGCTTGAGTTGGTTAGCTTATGCCGCTATATGTCTCCACGGGGATAGTATTATGCACTTAGCGTGCTTGTGACCGATATTCGGTATTTTGTTGTAATGAGCAATTTAGCTCGATGTGTATCTCCTTATGTGAGTTGCATGTGCGGATCGGGTTGCACGCCGCAACATCGTGATGTTGAGTACAGTTCCCTATATCTGTTTTATGTGTTTTGTTTCCTATTTTTCTAAGGAAAACTCATATTAGTTGTGTGCCCGCGTCGCATGTATGGTTCGCGAGCGGGGTAATTGGGTTTCCTTTTTAGAGTTTGTTTTCCTTTTATATCACGTTCGAATCAGTAGCCTATTGGCACGTTGGGGCATCATATGAGACTTTTGACCATGTCCTGGGTGGCTTATTGCCTGAGCGGTTCGTACTGGGTGAGACGAGATCATTGGACTTAGGATCAGTGCAATCTGAATATATGAAGTATATTAAAGAGCAAAGACCATTATTGGGTTCAGAAAGAGGTGATGGTTCTTGGCAGGGTATAGACCCTATGAATCGTTGATTCGGCAGTTGGTTATGAATTCCTACACATCTCTTCCATTGTGGCGGTATTGTAAGGGTTAGAGCAAGACCTAAGTAGGTCATGAGGTGCAATGGGAGCATCAAATTTGTGGAATTTCGATTTGTTCGATCAGAGAATGCTATTGTGGTCTTGTGAGTAAAGTGGTGCAAGGTGTGAATTCAGCTAAGATATGCAGTCATGTTTTGGTACTGCGTGTAGTTATTGATACGGTGAGCGTATGTTCGAACAGGCCTGACAGAGAATTCCGGATGATGGAATTGGGCTCTAAGGCTTATTTGCTTAAGTGAAAAAGGAAATCTTCAGAATTGCTCGAGCTAATGTGCTCAACTGGGTTGTGGTAGCACGGGTAGGTGCACAAGGTGATTAACAGTGATTCCAGACAACCCCAGCACAGTTCCTAGCACGTTCGAGGACGAATGTATGTTTAAGTGGGAGAGCATATAACGACCCCACCGGTCGTTTTGAGCTCTAGTGCGCCGTTCAGTAGTTTGAGGCCATGAGCAGCTTCATTTCAGGTATTATGACTTGTATGCGTGGTCGGAATTGAATTTCGGGAAGTTCGGAGTTGACTTGGAGAGGAAATTCTCATTTCGGAAGCTTTAAGTTGCGAGAATTGACTAGGATGGGATTTCAAAGTAAACGACCTTGAAATCGAGATATGAAGGTTCCAGTAGGTTCGTATGATGATTTCGGACTTGGGCGTTTTCCTGGATCGGGTTTTGGATGACCCGGGAGCATTTTAGCGCCTATTGTGGAAGTTAGCATTTTGGAGGAAATATCATAAGTTTGGGTTGAAGTGCATTTCAGTGTTATTGATGTCCGTTTGGGATTCCGAGTCTGGGAGTAGCTCCGTATGGTGATTCTGGAGTTGGGAGCGTGATCGGAAATGAATTCGGATGACCATGGGTCATTTTGGAGTCATTTGGCTAAAGATAGAAATTTGAAGATTTTTGAGAAGTTTGACCAGAGATGGACTTTTTGGATATCGGGGTCGGAATCCGATTCCGAAAGTTGGAGTAGGTCCGTAATGTCGAATATGACTTGTGTGCAAAATTTGAAGTCAATCGGACGTGATTTGATAGGTTTAAACATCGAAAGTAGAAGTTTGAAATTCTAAAGTTCATAAAGCTTGGATTGGAGGTCGATTCGCGGCTTTAGCGTTGTTTAATATGATTTGAGGCCTCAAGCTAGTCCGTAATGTGTTTTGGGACTGGTTGGTATGATTGGTTGGGATCCCGGGGGCCTCGGATGGATTTCGGGTGGTTAAAGGATCGAAAGTGGAATTTTTTTGAAAGGCTGAAGTTGCTGGTTGCTGGTATAACCGCACCTGCGAGACTTGGGCCGCAGGTGCGGAGCCGCAGAAGCGGCCCTGTGGTCGTAGATGCGGTATTGGCGGGGGAGAGCTGGGACCGCAGATGCGGTCATCTCGCCGTAGAAGCGGGACCGCACCTGCGGGTGCTGAGGCGCAGAAGCGGAAAGGGAAGCCTGCCGCACCTGCGGAACCGCAGAAGCGGTCGTGCGACCGCAGGTGCGGAAGTGCTGGAGGCAGAAGGTTCTTTTAAAATTGGGGGTTGGTCATTTTCCCCCATTTTTCATTGGGTGTGGATGATTTTGGAGAGCTTCAAGTGGGGTTTTTCATCATCAACGACAAGGTAAGCTAATCCCACCTATCTTGAGTTAAATATATCGATTATGTATGGATTTTAGCATATAAATTGGTAGAAATTTGGGGGTTTGAGGAAAACCTTGAAAATTGATTTTCTTGGAATTTAACCACGATTTTGGGTATGACATTGAGAGTAAGTTATATATTTGAGTTCGTGGAGTTATGGGTAAGCTTAATCTTCGAAAATTTTCGAAATCCGGGCACGTGGGCCCGAGGGCATTTTTGTCAACTTTTCGATCGGGGTTAGGAATTGTTATAAATTGGAGTGTAATGAGTAATTGAGCATATATTAATGGATTTGCATTATTATTGGCTAGTTTGGAGCGTTGTGCATCAATTTGAGTCTTCGGAAGGGCGTGGAAGGCCGGTTATGGATCTTCGGAGCGAGGTGAGTCTCCTTTCTAACCTTGTAAGAGGGAATTGTCCCCATAGGTGAAATAAATGGTTATGTGCTCCTATTTGTGGGGGCTACGTACGCATGAGGTGACGAGAGTTCGTGCGTAGCTACTATAATGTTTAGGTCCGGGTAGTTTAGGACCCAAAAGCATGCTATACTTGGATTATTTGTAATATTATTGATAGTTGAATTGCTTAAATCACATCGAAGTAACAAATGAATTTCAAAAAAAAAAGATTTAAACTTCATTTTTTTGAGAATTCGTTTTCTTCGGATAATTGTTTCCTGATGACTTCTTGATTGACTGTCTGGGTATGTTTAAATTCTGGAACGGGCCGAACGCCTCGGTAGATTAAATAGATGCATCTATGTTCGCGCCATTCGATCCTCGGCAGTGCAGATTTTAGATATATGTTGGATCGGGCCGTACGACCTCGGCATGAGTTGCGCATGCTTGTATTGCCGCCTTGAAGTTTATTGATATGGATATATGTTCTCCCCTACTTGAGATAATCGTTAATTAATGGATTATGAATCCGGAGACTGTGAATAAAAAGGAACTTTTACCTGTTTCATGACTCATTTGAATTTACTGTCGTTCTTAATAAACCTGTGATTCATCGCATTAATAATATTTTTATTTGACCATTAGTAAGTGTCGAAGTTGCCATCTCGTCTCTACTTCTCGAGATTAGGCGGGATACTCACTGAGTACACGTTGTTTACGTACTCATGCTACACTTGCTGTGCATTTTGTTGCACAGGTACAGGTATTTATAGTGGCCTACTGGGCGTAGCAGGATGGATGATACGGAGACTAGGTGAGCTGTATTTCTTGAGGCGACCCGCAGCTAGTATAGTCTCTCTCAGCATTGTATTTACTTTCTGTCCAATTTGTGTTCCGGACAGTCATTGTACTTTATTCGATTTCTTAGATATAGCTCATGCACTGCTTTTGGTAATTTGGTCATAACTTCTTGTAGGAGTGTCCGAATGACGAACGGTTTGAAGCGGTAGAAACTAGATTCGAAAATCTTTCATTTGATAGATTGTTCATCACATAAATCCTTATATTTATTCAGATATTCTTGTCCAAATTTGGGTCTTGTGCTGCTCATTTGAAACTTTCGTCTAAAATGAAACTTTCCAACTTGGCTTGTACATAGGCCTCTCTTTAGACTCCAAATCACTTATAATATGCCCTGTACACTTATTATCATATCCAATTGATATCCATCATATTACTAGTCCTCATTCGCAGAAAAAATAATATAATTGGCGCACATCAATTTTCTTAATAGCACTTCAAAAATTTTCCGGGGCGTTACATTCTCCCCCACTTAGGATCATTCGTCCTCGAATGAGAAGTAGAGTCCGCTCCCAAACACATAACATCATTTAAACTTGTTCCAATCATCAAAACACCTCAAACAACATCAAAACCATCAATTCACATCGAATTCAAACCTAAGTTCTTCTAAAATTTCCGAAACACGCATTTGATCAAAAACCCAACCAAATCACCTCCGAATGACCTGAAATTTTACATACACATCCCAAATCACATAACGAAGCCACAGCAACTTTCGGAATTCCATTCCGACCCTCGGATCAAAGTCTCACCTATCAACCGGAAATCGCCAAAATACTAACTTCGCCAATTCAGGCCTAATTCTACACCGGACTTCCAAAACCAATTCCGATCACGCTCCTAAGTCACAATTCACCTAATGAAGCTAACCAAATCATAAAACTCCGATCCGAGCTCATATACGAATAAGTCAACTCTTGGTCAAACCTTTCAAATTCAAAGCTTTCAACTGAAACTGTTCTTTCGAATTCATTCCAAATTTTCCTGAAAATCAAAACCAACGATCTACATTTGTCATAATACATAACACAGGGCAAGTCATGCCCGAGAACTGGCGATTAAAGTGCAAAAAGCTCAAAACGACCGGCTGGGTCGTTACATCCTCCCCCACTTAAACACACGTTCGTCCTCGAACGTACCCAGAGTTGTTCTAAAAGCCAACCAATCGCTGAATAACCTTACCATGCATATACCCAGGGGTGATCCCACGTCACCCTAACTCATATAGGTACGATAACACATTTTAACCAAAATCACACAATCCAGTCTAGCCCATAAATCATAGAACCACATTTCACTATCATACACGAGATCAGAACCTCACCCATATTGGCCGGCTAACGAACTCCTTATCAAGGAAACCTGAAGCTGCTCCTTCCACCTTTATAACTCTGCCGGTGCCACACGATACGATGCAAGGCACAAAATCAATGCCGAAATCAACAACCTTTCCCGGCGACATGCCTAGCCGTAAGAAACACATCCGAGAAGTCCCTCGCCACCGGAACTGAATAAATATGAGGAGCCTTAGCACTGACACTCATCACAAGAGCCCAAAATAAGAAAAACAATTCCTTCCCAGCCGTCCACTGGGTCTTTGAAATATAAGACTCTCCCCAATAGGACATAATCTGTCGAACATCGCCACTCAATCCGTGGCATTTTTCGGCATAGCCAAAAGCGCCGCCTTATCGCAATAGTCCAGAATAACACAACACGGAGACAACCAGTTTGAACCCAATATCACATCCAAGATCTAATATCCCAAGCAACAAAAGGTCCGCTCGGGTCTCCAAACCCCGATAGCCTCTAAACAGTGCAGATGCACATGATCTACGACCACAACATAGCCTGGGTATGAGAATTTTCGGTCTCCAATTCCATGTAGCACACAAGTCACCATACCTGATCCCAAATTCCGCCGTCCGAATACATATCGCACCTCAGGTACCCAGTCATTCCACGAAAGATATTCTAAAATTCCCATGTGCCATATAAGCAACTCGAATATCAGTAGTCGATCCAACCTGAAAGTGCCGCAATACTACTGAAGTGCCATCAACTTAATCACATTGCCCTTTTTCTGAAACCTATACTCCCGTCAAATCGCTCCCAAATAACAATACCATTTCCTTAATCATCTGAGGCCACCCGCTGCCTAAGAGTGTTATGAACTTCCCTTTAGAACTGAACTAAAACCTCATACACAAAAATCCCGATCCTCCACAACATACCGCATACACCATACCATCCAAGGATAACAGGAAAACTTTTATCTCCCTTCCGAGCCTCAGACATCTACGTACTCAACTAGTCAAGAACTTCCATTGATCCCATCTAGATGAAAAATCATTACACATCCCATGCCTCTCATATTCGTAGAAAATGCACCTCCCCAACCACGATAGAAATCGACAAGAACTCTCCCAATTTCGTTTGCACAATTTAAACTGCCAGTGCTGAATCCTTCTAACTAGACCAAGCTAAGCAAGCCATCAAAACCCATGAGCATTGCTGCAAAATACCTGCAAGAACCCATTACCTCGAACACATACAAAGAATTGATCATATCCTTACCACACCGATTCGGTCTACTATCAAGCTACTCCATCTATCTAAATTTCCTTCTGATTCATTTTCAACTTGATGCTCCCTCTTGCTGTAGTACCACAATTTCTCAACCCAAGTTTACCTCACGAGACCCAAGCATAACTCCACGCTGTCTAAGACCCATAAGCCGCTGAATACTCTCTTAAATATTCCCAAAAACATCACGCTCCCGAATACTTTAGTTTGAAGAACTTCCTGCGAATCCGAATTTCGTTACCTTTACTTTTCTGATACTGATACATAGGACCCCATAATTAACATAGAAATACCACAAATCTGAACCTCTTCCAATGAAAACAACAGCTTCTAACCACATATGCAACTTTAAAGCACTCAATTGATGTATACAGACTCTTGAACACATTAGAACTATTCTCGCAAGTCATTCACTCTTATTCAAACTGCAACTTACTGACCTAACGAACAGAACCACCCGTGCCTCATCAGCACTCCGATACCGCAAAATAAAGTCCTCATCCCAATACAACCGAGCAACTTCCTGCTCTATGGGCCGAGCATCCTTTACCAACAACACTCTAGACATTCCGTGATTCTCACACTCTATGAAGCATAATATGACCTTTGTCAAACTTTTCCTTTACTCTAGCCATAGCTAATTCACTCGCACGCCCCAAACTGGAACTAACATAGCACCTAACCGTGCAATCAACCGCTCACAGTAGACTCCCCCACTTGGCTCGAAGCCATAGATCAAGATACACTCAATAACTCATAACACTTTTTTTTACTTTATTGATGCCACAATACCATAGTGAGATTAAACTCAAATCATTTATAAGTTTGTGAAAACACAGATCATCTAGTACTGTAAATCTTCTACAAACCTCGCATTCATCCCGCAACAGTTAAGCCCACTCTCTTAAGCGACCCGAAATTTTAGATTTCAACATGTACTTTTCAATTACACATGAGATCTTCTAACATACACATAGGGATCACACCACTTCAGATCACTCCGCAGGAGATAACCCACCTGATTTGCCTCAATATAACATTTCTGTATACCTTCCACCGTCATAAACTGTCCGCGGTCACTTAGTCTTCCTGAGTCTGAACTCATACCGCAACATAAAATTTACTTCACTCCCAACTAGGAGACACGAAAAGGTTCTTCACACCCATAACTCGGAGCTATACCTTCAATCGAACTGAAAATCAAGTACCTAATAGTTCTCCTATCTTCCAACAGACCCTTCTCGTTGTTTCCAAATCATATGAATACACCTCGCAGTCATAACATACTCATCACGTAGCTATTCAGTCATTAATTCTACCAATAGGGCACTACCGAACGTATAAGTTCAAAACACTTGCTCACGCAATCAGTACCTCGATGCGCAAGCCATAGGCAAAAATCCGGTCTCAAGTCCTCCAGACTGGCCCAACATCAAACTCACAGAGATCACATCTCGCCCCTCGATCAGGAAAATCACAAGCCATCAAGGCACATCAGATACTGAGCGCTCAAACGCGCATACAAACGCGTGGAAGGAATTTCAAGAGTTTCTTTTCAAGCTGAATCAAGGACGCACGATAAGCATTCAAGAATGTGAAGTTTTCCTAAAGGTTCTGCAGCCTCTCGAGGATAAATACAGACGTCTCCGTACCGATCCGCGAGACTCTACTAAACCTGCTCATGACTCGTGAGACCTAGTAACCTAGGCTCTGATACTAACTTGTCACGACCCAAACCCCGCACTGGTCGTGATGGCGCCTCTCGTGAAGACGAGGCCAGCCAACTAACCCAACTCGTCTTTTCAAAAGTAGTTAAACATAATTAAACAGCTTAAATATGACTTAATAGTATTAATTAGCAGAAATACAACCCAACACAGCCCTAATCAGGGTGTCACAAGTCACGAGCATCTATAAGAATGTAATTACATTTACAAGTATAGAAATACACTGAACAGGAATAATGAATAACATAGAAAGAAACGGTGCTGCGAACGCTGGCAGACACCTCGCTAGACTACTACAGCTCTGCCTCCAAACATCCAATACCCGCTACCGGGTGAATAAATACCTGCAACTGCACACGAGGTGCAGGGAGTAAAGTGAGTACTCCAACTCAGTGAGTAATAAAGGTAAATAACAACTGAGCAGTAAGAAATCACGTAAAGCAACCAACATGCTGTATAGAAGCAGGGTACAATCCTTTGAGAAAACAGTGAAGCTGTGAAATCTTTAGAAATATATTGGCTCAGTTTAAATCTCTTTTGAAAATGATCTTTTCAACAGTTACGAAACGATTTCAAAACAGTTAGTGCTGATAAGCACAGGAAAAAAAATTCGCCCTCGGGCACAAATACTGCAGTATAACAGGTAAAAAGGCAAGTAATTATGCAAGATGAGCACATAAAAGTTCGCCCCTCGGGCAATATCTCAAAACAGTACCAGCCCCTCGGGCTCACTCTCAGAAACACTCTAAGCCCCTCGGGCTCTCTCACTACTAGAAAATAATTTTATTGGAACAGTTATTGTGCAACGGTTGTGTAACTGTTACAATAGAGCATATATTGGAACGGTTGAAACCGTCTCAATAGAGTTAAAAAGTTTTTGGGACACTTCTGAAGAATAACCGTTCCAATATTAATATAACCGTTACCATAGGTAAATATATGGAGACGGGTTTTAAAAGCGATACCATAGAGTAACCTGTGGGAACGGTTTGATAAAATAAAAGTCTATTTGGAACGGTTTACTTTTACCTCCTAACTTTCCCTCCTAAATATTATTAAAAAAATAAAAAAATTGACCCCACTAATATTTTAGTAACTCTTTAATATTTTAAAATCAAAACTTTCCAGTCATTCTCTCTAAAGCCTCAAAATTAAACCTTGAACACATCGTCTCTCTCAGCCTCAACCTAGAACACATCGACCTCACCATCGGCGAACTCTGTCGGCCGGCTCCGGCGAAGGATGACTACTGCCGGTGAATGAAGACCAATTTCGGCTAACATACGAGCTATCTCCGAGGTAGGTTATCAATTATTCCCATGTTTCATGTTTGTATTACTATTCGATTTTCTTTTTCTTTTTCCCCTTATGTTTTCTTTATCTGGTAATAGTTCTTGTAAACATATTATTTTGCTTCTCCTTTATTTGTACTACATGATACATTTGTGATTTCTAGTTTGCAAAATTGGGGGATTTATTTGTTAGGTTTTGATTTTCTCGGGTAATTTTTTCTTCCGCTGCTCCTTTTTCTTTCTCCCTTTTTCTCCTTTTTTCTTTCTCTGGTAATATTCAGGAAAACCGTTTCGCTGCCCCAATTTCTCTGGTAATATTTTCTGTGTTTGATGTTTGCTATCAATGTTTGATATTCGCTGTGATTTCTAGTTTGCAAAATTGGGGTTTGTTAAGTTTTGATTTTCTGTTTGAAACCATGAGATTTTTGTTCGATGTTTGCTATCGATGTTCGATCTTCGTTGTTCGCTTTCTTGGTTATTCAGAAAAATCGTTTCGCTGCTCCTTTTTTCTTTCTCTGGTAATATTTTTGATAAACATATTCTTTTAGTTTTGTCCGATTATTCTTGTGTTGCTTTCACTTAAAATTGTGTGATATGTTCATGTTTGTGCTTTAGTCTAACGGGTAAGTGTTCGCCTTCACGTCTATTAGACATTGGGGTTATTCTTCTCAGACAAATTGCTTGCCTTTCTAAATTCTCTTTCTTGGTAAAATGATGCTATCTAATCCTTAAAATCCATCTAATAAACTTCAAAAGTAGAGCTTTTTCGACTTATAGGTAGTTCGTCAATCATACTCTCATAGTTGTAATTAATAACTTAGTGCAAAGAGCAAAAAGCTATAAGCATTTTGTGCGAGTTGTAAACTATTGAGGTCTTTTCTTTATAATTACGACATAGGAACTTAACTTACCCATTTCCAATTACATATTTTGTCCAATTTTATGATGTTATTTGGTCACATTATGTCTCAGAATAGTAGAACTTCCCTAGAAAAGTGAATATCCAAACCTCTTCCTAACCTCAAGTCCTTAAACTATTATATGTACAGTAGACTTTTAAGCAAATGAAAGGGAAGACATGGAAACACCTCAATTACAACCAAATGAGTAGACTGTTTCTAACATAATTGTTTCTTCATGTCATGTTATAGCATAATAATTGCATTATGGTGAAAGCAAGTTCATCATAGAGTGTTCCTATGAATCTTTTGGAGAATAGAGCTCCTTTGGAGCATAACAGTAATGTTATAGTTAGAGATTAAGAATTAAATTGTTTCCTGTTCTTTATCTAAATTTTAAAGAGTTGAAGTTATCATGAATAAGTGTATTAGCATCAATCAATCAACTATGCCTCAATCCCACTGTATTAATACTCTGTATAGAAGTACAACTTGTCCACCCAAAAAAAAGGAAAAAATTATATAACTAAAAACAGAAGGAATAATAAATCTAGAAGTTCAAGTGCACAACTGAAAGGATGGTTACTAGAAAGTTGATTCATTTTGCTGTTTCAGGTTCGCTAAGTAGTATCTGAGGTAGTTTTAGATGCCTCATCTTATTTATGAAGACGATAATGTGCAGTTATTATTTGAAAATCGTGACATGCATTCGGAAAATGAAGTAGTGATGTCCCTACTGGTCTTTGGTTGCCCCCTTCCTCATGTCTTTCCTCCTCTCTTGGACATCATCAAACCTTTGCCTTCTTATTTTTTTCTCAGGGTGCTGGTCGCAAATTAGCTACACAGAGAAAGAATATAGAGGTCGTTGAATCTGTTGGTCTAGCAGGGAAATCTGATCCTGATAGGAAAGTCAAGTACTTCAGACTGGAGGTAAGTGTGCTTTTTCCTTTCTCCCACAACATAGTATCTAGCTGCTTTCCTCGATGGGTGTTGAGTACAAAGGGCCAGTTAAATTTCCAAGCGAAACTGCAAACTGTGATATTGTAATATCTATCAAAAGAAAGATGGAGAGATGGGATGTATTTGAGCGTGTAATTGTTGTGTTGTCGTATGGTCGTCGACATATCGTAAAAGCAGATATGCTGAAAAGTTATGGTCTTAAGCAATTCCATATCGGTTTTATGCCTAGCTATGTATCCAAAAAGATTTATGTAATCTATGAAAATAGAGCACTGAAACTGCAAATATAAAACTTACGATGTTAGTGCTGATGGCCTTTAGCGAAGCTCTAGCTTTAATCATGGCCGAAGAAGACAGAAACTAGAGTTAATAGTTTCTGCTACTTATTTCTTGTCCCTGATAATCTGGTGTATGATATGCATGTGTATGAAAATCCAAAGTAGCTAGTAGTATACAGTGAGGAGTTTGTTTAGTTATCAATTATTAACCGTGAGCGTGTTCAAGCTGATTCCTGCCTAATCATATCAAGGAAAAGCTAACACTGTCCTGAATTGAATCAAAATTGAATTTTCTTAACAACAACTTAATCACACAAAAATCAATGTTGACTGATTCTGCTTTTCCCTTCACAATTCTGAATTCAGATATAATTGATCTGGACCCACTGACATGGAGAGCGAGAAGCGGAAAAAAGCGCTCGCTTTTTTTCAGATGCCTCGCTTTAGGTTTGAAAAGCGCAGACCTTGCGCCTGGCCTCACTAATTAAAAAGTTGTAATAACCATCCTTCTGTTAGTTTCTGGACAAAAATTTTAGCAGAGAAACCATTTGCTCCAATTCTTTTACACCATTACCAACTGAAAGAGATATGGTGTTGACATAATTTATCTTCATATGTAGTATGCTACAGTTGTGCTTCACAAAACAAGTTAAAAGTGCATAAGCTTTCTCTTCTTTCTTGTTCCAGCAAGGTTTTAATTGGTTAATGTAGTTGACGAGTGGGGTTTGTTAAATTATGTTCTCTTCATCTTCTTCATCTTGAAAGACATTATTGTATTTGCTGAGGAAAACTAAAGAGATAAAAAATTTCCTCATGAAAAAATCTGAATTCTCTCCTTCTGTGAAGGGAAAAGCAGAATCAGTCAATCACATTCTTTTGCATTAATGTCCCAATTTTGATTCAGAATTGTAAGTTGTTGTTTGATGTTTCTTTCTTCTTGCAGAAAATGTCCCAAATTAATATTGAGAACCGGAAAAAGTTAAAGAATCCTCACACTGCTGGAAAAAGAAGTTTTGCTTTAGTACGCTCTAAGTTGGTGTGTAACTAGCAAATAATGGCAAAAAATTTCTCAATTTCTGCTCTTGTTTAGTACATGGTAGATCACCACGAATGCTAACTCACTTTCATGTAACTATGTAACTAGGAAAACGAGAAGAAAACTTCGGATCCTTTATCGGCAAAAGAAGTCTTTGTAGCTACAAGAAAAAGGAAAACTGGGCGATCATACAAGTGCTCGGATGATGATACAACTAGTAAAATTGTGCGAATTATATTTAACTGATTTTATATCGAGATCAATTATTTGTTTTTATTAGTATACTTTTTATTTACTTGTTCTATTTGTTTGAATTTGCTTTGAAGGCTGAAATGGTAGCAATTGAAGCCCAACAAAATAAAAATGGCAATGAGTCCGTTGATGCATTTGCATCTGTCGTGGGGCCTGAACATCCGGGACGTCTAAGATTGTATGGACGAGGGGTTACAAGAACTTCTTTGAGAGGGAAGGTAGGATGTTTTGAATATTCTCCAAATACTACAAATTCTCTACAAAAAATGGAGGAGAAGATACAAAGGATGGAGGAGAAAATTGAGGAACAAAAGGCAACTATCCGTCAAGAAGTTGTTGCAGATGTCCTTGCACGACTTCAGCTTTCAGGAATTGATATTGATGCTAATATTATTCTAGCGGCATTGGGTGATAATTCTCCTGGAGAAGCTTCTTCTGCACAGCGAGCAACTTTGCAACCAATTCGTCGTCCATCTACTGATAGCAACAAAGAAGGCCAACTCATTCGAGGTATTAATATTGCTTATTTTTTAGCTTATTCGGTTTAGAATTATACTTGTTGATGCCAAGAACTATAGCTGTGATATATATTACGGTTTAATTTAATCATGATATTTAGCAATCATGATTACTTACTTCTAATATCGCGCCGTTTTAAGTGTATCAGATCCCTGCTGATCATTTCCCATAATCAGGATATAGGGTTGATCTCCAAGTTGATAAACTTATTTACGAGTATTTTCTTTTGCTTTACTCATTCAGTGTTCAAAGACCTAATACAGATCCTTGCTGGATGGGTGTACTAAGGGGTAAAACGTAACTCTCGCCAATTGATATGGGAGATTGAGCATTTTCTCGTGGATCTCCTTTTTCTTGTTTTTCTTTTTAGCTTTCTAGCTTTTGCAACTTTACTGCCTGAGATTGAATGTTGGTTTTATAGACGAAGTATTCTGTTAACTAATACTCCTTCCGGTGAGGGTTCACATAAGTCATAGACTGAGCTCATGCAAATTGAACTATTCATTTTAAAAGTGTTTAGTGGTGAATTATAGTACTATATATTTATATTACTTTGATATCCTTTTAAAATGTTTTTATTGATGAAATTATATATATCCATCTATTAAATTGATTGCTAGTGTTGTCACTTCACTGAGAGGTGTTTAATGTAATTGGCAGACAATGTGTGATTCCTTGATGCCCTTCTCATTCTGTTGGTTCTGCATAGTTGTATGGTTCTCTTCTTTGTTGGTTCTGCATAGTGTTTGGTGTAATTGGCAGACAATGTGTGGTTCTCTTCTTTGTTGGTTCTGCATAGTTGTATTTGCAAATGATGTTTTGAGCAGGTTGAAAATTTTGGGAGTCATATTTACAAAGGAAACTCTGCCGAAAAATTTAAGAATTTAGAGAATGAAAATTTTCGTGTTATTATCAAATTGGTCATTCAATTACTTTGTGATTCAGTTATCCTAAAAATGTTATTTAATTATTTCTCATTATCTTTTGTAGGTGCAGTGATTGCGGATGAAAGCAGTGACGAAGACCTTACTTGAGTGTTGTTAGGCTTTATTATTATTTTTAAGGATATTTTAGTTTAGAACTTTTTGTATGCAAACTCATCTATTTTGACTTTTAAATTGTTTGACCAAACATTGTATCCATATTTTGTTTTTGTACATGGATAATGCTAGTTGGATATGGTGTAAACAATTTCATAGAATAGGAAACTATTTCTAATTTTGCTTCTATAAATATCAGAAATTATAATTTGTTGCAATAGAGAATATAATTGTTCCAATAGACCTAGCAAATAACAAGAGCAGCCCCTAATAACTGTTCCAATATGTTATGATATCCATTGCAATAGAGTAATGATAATTGTTCCAATATATCATGAAAAACGTTGCAATATATCATGAAAACCGTTGCAACAGCCTTAAAAAATATCAGCTGTATTAGTTTACCAGGACAGTTTATAACCGTCCCAATAGAAAATAAAACCGTTACTGTAGATAGAGCATGGTAGCAATCCAAAATCCCTATCTATGGAGACGGTTTATGAACCGTTGCAAATAACCGTTCCAATAGACCTATTGTGACGCTGAATCCCGGAACGGGTCAGCATCCGTCCCAATAGCCCTATAAGGACGGTTAGCAGATCTATAGCAACAGTTTTCGAAGGGTTGCCATAGCTTCAATTTCTAGTAGTGTCTCTCTCAGATCACTCTCAGAACAGTATCATATAGTAACTGCTGCGGCGTGCAGCCCGATCCACATCTCGCTGCAGCGTGCAGCACGATCCATATATCGTCGACGGCGCTCACTTGGGGTGTGCAAACTCCGGGAGGGGCCCCTTACGGCCCAAGCGTAATATCAAGCCACCTCGCGGCATATAACATAAGGCCTGAAAGCCTTCTCACATCACTCACAAGGCCTGAAAGCCTCCTCACATCACTCACAAGGCCTGAAAGCTTCCTCACATCACTCACAAGGCCTGAAAGCCTCCTCACATCACTCACGAGGCCTGAAAGCCTCCTCACATCACTCACAAGGCCTGGAAGCCTCCTCATATCACTCAACATATCCTCACATATGGCCCTCGGCCTCACTCAGTCCAGAAAACATCATAAGCCCCTCGGGCATCAATAAAATAGTAGTGCTCAGCCCAAACAACAGTGGAAATATCATTTAAGTCTCAAAGTTCAATTAAAGCGGCTGAGTTTGTAAAACAGTATAATCAACAGGACTGAGTTCAAGTAGTATATCAAAATAGTGAGGAAACAGTGATAAAAATCCCCGAAGGGTTCAGATAATTGGCACGAAGCCCAAATATGGCAATCAGCCCAAATCATGATAATAACAAATAAGTTTCAGTCAAATACGCGATAAAATCATCAATCGGGACGGACCAAGTCACAATCCCCCAACGGTGCTCTACCCCACGCCTGATATCCGGCGTGCAAGTCACCTCAATATAGCACTACGGTGTGCAATCCGGGGTTTCAAACCCTCAGGATATCATTTACAATCATTACTCACCTCGAACCGGCTAAATCTCTAGCTCACGACGCCTTGCCCCTCAAATCGGCCTCCACACGTGTCGAATCTATCCAAAACCAGAACGAATACGTCACAATATGCTAAGGGAACAAGGCCCAAGCGAAAACAATCGAAAAATATCAAAAATCCCGAAATTAGCAAAACCCGAGCCCCGGGCCCACTTCTCGAAACTTAGAAATTTTTACATCAATAGATTCCTTATCTCCTCACGAGTTCATACATATCAAAAGTTCTCAAATCCGACCTCAAATGGTCCCTCAAATCCCCAAATCAAATTTCAAATCCCTAGGCCCCAAACCTTCGGATTTCACCCCAAAAACAAGTAATCTAGTCAGGATGTTTGATGATAATCCCATATTATTGACTAACAATGACCGCAAGTGACTTATCTCTAGTTTTCACATGAATTCTTACTCAACAATCACCCAAAAACGAAATTGAAGATTAGGGTATAGAACCTTACCTCTTTGATGAAGAACTTGAGGGATTTCTTGTTGGATTTAAAGGATTGGACAACATTTTTTGATGAACAAGGCACTTGAGCTTCTTCCTCTCTCTAGAATTGCTCTTCCCTCTCTCTAAAAGCTCCAGAAAACCCCAAAATAACAAACCCCAAACGAGTTAAATAAAATGGGGTTCGGGTCTTAAAAACCCGTTTTTGTACTGCCACGCCGCATGGGGCACCGCATGGGGCGCCGCGGTAGTGTAAAATTCTCTGCTGCTTTTGGTAATTTGGTCATAACTTCTTGTAGGAGTATCCGAATGACGAACGGTTTGAAGCGGTAGAAACTAGATTCGAAAATCTTTCATTTGATAGGTTGTTCATCATATAAATCCTTATATTTATTCAGATATTCTTGTCCAAAGTTAGGTCTTGTGCTGCTCATTCGAAACTTTCGTCTAAAATGAAACTTTTCAACTTGGCTTGGACTTAGGCCTCTCTTTAGACCCCAAATCACTTATAATATGCCCTGTACACTTATTATCATATCCAATTGATATCTATCATATTAATAGTCCTCGTTCGCAGACAAAATAATATAATTAGCGCACATCAATTTTCTTAATAGCACTTCAAAAATTTTCCGGGGCGTTACATTCTCCCCTACTTAGGATCATTCGTCCTCGAATGAGAAGTAGAGTCCGCTCCCAAACACATAACATCATTTAAACTTGTTCCAATCATCAAAACACCTCAAACAACATCAAAACCATCAATTCACATCGAATTCAAACCTAAGTTCTTCTAAAATTTCCGAAACACGCATTTGATCAAAAACCCAACCAAATCACCTCCGAATGACCTGAAATTTTACACACACATCCCAAATCAGATAACGAAGCCACAGCAACTTTCAGAATTCCATTCCGACCCTCGGATCAAAATCTCACCTATCAACCGGAAACCGCCAAAATACTAACTTCGCCAATTCAGGCCTAATTCTACACCGGACTTCCAAAACCAATTTCGATCACGCTCCTAAGTCACAATTCACCTAATGAAGCTAACCAAATCATAAAACTCCGATCCGAGATCATATACAAATAAGTCAACTATTGGTCAAACCTTTCAAATTCAAAGCTTTCAACTGAAACTGTTCTTTCGAATTCATTCCAAATTTTCCTGAAAACCAAAACCAACGATCTACATTTGTCATAATACATAACACAGGGCAAGTCATGCCCGAGAACTGGCGATCAAAGTGCAAAAAGCTCAAAACGACCGGCTGGGTCGTTACAAAACTCCACCCCCAAACCCGTCTGATCCGACCCGCCTAGCCCAAGATCCCCCTCTCATTAAAACCTACAGATCCAAGACCTAACAGAAGAGGAGACCAAGATTCAACACAGAGAACAACGAGGCTCACCCCTTCTCTTTCACAGAGAGCCTGAGTGCAGCTTTCACTTGGTCCTTAGTGCAGCTTTCACTTGGCCCCTACCCTCTCGATCTTCTTCCTCATTTTCTCACTCAAAACAAGAACCAAAAACCAGACCTCCCACTCCTTCACACTCTCTCCCTTCACTCCCATTCTGAAATACACACGCACGAGACAGCGAAGGAGGGATTCTGCAATTGGAAAGTTCCAAAAGCAGATTTGGAAACAAATAATAAAAAAAAATCTCTAAGAAGCTGAAAGAGATAGGGATTCGGACAGGATTTTGAGAAGAATTAATTGCTGGAAATTTAAGGTTTAGATCTTTGTTTTCTTCTGTATGGGTGACTGATCTCATTAAAAATGACTGAGATACATGCGATTTGCTGGTAATTATATGCCTAATATAATTTACTTATTAGTATAGCTTTGCTTTCATTTCATGGTCATCATAAGCTAATAAAAATCTGGTTAGTTTCTTTAATCCAATTTATTGGTTGATGACAAAATTAGCAGTTATTGCTGTTGGTCCGAACTTAATTGTCTATGCCTAGATGTTTAATGTTCACAATTTTTAGGTGTAGGTTTTCCCTAGTTTTGGTTTGTTTTGAGTTATAAGAATTGAAGTATGTATTATGCTGTTTTTTTTTATGAACGTTAAAGGCAAAAAACTAAATTTTGGGACCAGTAAAGAGTTGTGGCATGTGGTTGGTTTCTTGCACTAGTTCTCTCTTCTCGTAGTAATGGTTTCTATATTCTTTTGGAGAACAAATCATGAAAAATGTTTGTCATTTGCTGGAAATACAGTATTACATCTTACTCGAAAGGTGCAAGTAGATGATGAAGTGTTCTGTTGAACTTTATACTATGGCACATATCTTTGCTTAATATATAATGTGGTGTCAATTAGAATAAATCAAGATACTGTTGGTCATTCATTATGTTTTAAAGTTAGAATAATTTGTTACTTTTAATAGTTAAAAGCATACGTCTCTATCACAATAGTATCTCATCCATAATCTTTGAACTCTCGCACATAACCTCAAACGTACGAAATTCATTATATGAACATCCTTAGTTTGCTTTAATTTAGTACAATTCTTTTAAAATAAATCGAGGCGTGCCATTCGCAAATGAATCCTATAATCTATGGCCCTCACATTAATATTATAACTTAGTGTAGAAAGTATTTTGAACATTCGTAGTTTGCTTTAGGCGCGTTCATAATAAAATCATCATAGCTACGGGTACGGTTCTCGTGACGTAGTTGTGATACCTAATTTTCAAATCGGGGGTACATTTATGTGATCCGGCCACAACTTCTAAATAATGTTGATAAATTAAACATGTTGTAGATCGTGGGTACGATTCCCGTGATACGATTCACGAAGTGTATCAAACAAACAAGTGTACGACAATCGTAACTTGTTCCAGAATAATTCCATAAATAGTTAAAAGCGATTATAAAGCTGAAATGCACAATAGGTTTAAAACATGTAGTAAATCAGATAATAGGCCAATTTTAATAGTTTAAGCGACCGTGCTTGAACCACGGAACCCGGGAGTGCCTAACACCTTCTCCCGGGTTAACAGAATTCCTTATCTAGAATTTCTGGTTTCGCAGGCTTTTTTTTAAAATAAAGTCGAAATTTCCTCGATTTGGGATTTTAAAATAAACCGGCGACTTGGGACACCAAATAAACTATTCCAAGTGGCGACTCTAAAAAATTAAATAAAATAATCTCATTTCGAATAATGTCACTTAAATTGGAAAAACTCCCTTATATCCCCCTCGGGCGGGTGGGTAAAAAGGAGGTGTGACATACACGTCTATGTTTATCTAAATAACAAAAAAGAGTTTACAAAATCAAATAAAAGTTTACTTACATATATAATAAAGTAAACATACATGCTGGAGAAAGAAACATCACAAAATCAGTCAATACTAAAAAAAGATTATTTCTTTTTTCTTCTTGAAGAATATCTGTTTGAAGAGTCAATTTGCATAAATGGACATCAAACAAATAACAAAACTTTGGCTATACAATTGCAATCATTAATTTCAATTTAGCATATTCAAGAAATTGAAGGGTATAAGCTGAAACCTCTTCATTGAGCTGTAGTCAAGCCAATATTGCAAGGGTATATTACTTTTTCGTTGAAGAATATTAGTTTTAAATCATTAGATTATGTGAAAGGTTTTTTTTTCAAACTCAACAAGAGAGAAATTGGTTTCTAATTGATAGTTTATATATCGAGTATATATAAAGAAAAAATTGGTATGACGTGAAATATTTTTGTTTAAAATGTAAATAAATTATTTCGAAAAAACTCTTTACTTTTTTAATTCAAAGATAATAAAAAGATAAGATATTTTTGAACATTAGTAGAGAGTTTTAAAATTATTATAATAGAAGTTATATCACGGATAAACTCAAAAAACCGAAATCTTATGGAATATTTACATAATATCCGGTCATATTTATTGTTTACTTTTTATAGCTAACATAAATAGATGATATACCGACAACACACGATTATACACATATTATATATGGATTATATATAAATTACACATCATTCAATTTTTTAATTTAAGTGGTCGGGTGAGCACCAATTTAGGCTGATTAGATAAAGCCAAAAGAAAAATATGACATAATTCAACCAAAGACTAAAAATATAATTAAAGTTCATATGTAGACAATTTTTATTAAAACTCATCCTTTTATAGTAAAATAAATTAATTTTTTGCAACAAAAGAAATAATGACATAAAAAATAAGATAAAAAAATAAATATTGAAAAAAAGTGTAGAAAGATCTAAAAACGAGAAAAAAAATGTTGACAACAAATATCTTCTTATGTTTCATCTTTGTTGAGTATAAAAAATTTGAAAGTTAATCTCATCGATTTTAAATATTTTTTTTTCATCTCAAATACATACATTAGAAGATAAGGATATCTTAGAATATATTTTTTTAATTTATATTTTGTGTTATTTTTAAAAAATCACTATTACTAACAAACTGATATGATATTCGAATTTGAATTGGAATGCAATTTGAGTAGTTTGCATTGAGGTTAAGCCATGTATGGTGTCGAAAAATAAATTACTTGACAATTTTAAGACTGTATATGCAATTTTTTATAATATTAATCAACTAATTTAACATTTAATGATTCAAAGAACAAAATTTTTTTATATATAGGGTATTAAAAATTCAAATTCTGGGGCTAGATGTAACGACCCGACTGGTCGTTTCACTTTTTAGAACCCCGTTTCCCTAAATTAGACTTCACACGCTTGCCTTGACTGATTTACGACTTGCAGGGATGGTCGGTTCGGGATTTGGAGGAGTTTGGGTTGAAATAAGCACACTTGATTCTTTAAGATTTTCTCAAAAGGCTAAGTTTGACTTTGGTCAACATTTTTAGTAAACGGACCCGGACTCGTGATTTGACGCTCCCGGAGGATCCGTAGGAAAATATGAGACCTGGTCGTATGCCCGGAATCGAATTCCAAGGTCCCTAGTCCGAGTAATGAATTTTTATTAGAAATTGTTAAAACTGAAATTCTAAGGATTTAATGAAATTTGATAATGCTTGATCATATTGGTATCGGGCCCGTATGGTGATTCCAGAGCCCGGTATGGGTCTAAAAGAACAATTAAGACTTGCCCGCAAAATTTGGTGTCAATCCGAGTAGTTTAAGCACGTTTCGGCACGTTAGAAGTGAATTAAGAACTTGAAGTTCATAAGTTTGATTCAATTGGTTTTAGGGGGTGATTCTTAGATTTATCGTTGCTTCGGGCATTCCGAAGGTTCGATCGAGTCCGTTTCATGATTTCAAACTTGTCAGTATGTTCGGGCGGGACCCGGGAGCCCCGAGCGTCAATCGAACGACGCTCGAGTAAAGTTGGAAAATTTGGGAAGAGTTGAAGCTTCAGGTTGCTGTCATAACCGCACCTGCGGTTGGTCAGCCGCAGGTGCGAGACTGCAGAAGAGGTAGCTCTCTCGCAGATGCGGCCAAGGCAGGCCAAGCCAAAACCGCAGAAGTGGCTCCTTAGCCGCAGAAGCGTCTGCACAAAAGCGGCTTCAAGACCGCAGAAGCGGTCCCAGCTCGCTTGGCCAATTCCGCAGATGCGGCCTTCCTCTCGCAGAAGCGAGATCGCAGATGCGGTCCCATGACCGCAGATGCAGAAATCACTAAAGTAGTAAGCTTTATTTAATACGGGCCGTAAGTCATTTCGGCCATTTTTCACTCACCCATTGGGCAATTTTGGGAGCTTTTGAGAGAGGATTTCCACATAGCATCTTGAGTGTCGGATTGTGCGGTTCCAAATTGAGGGTTTGAGTACGTTCTTGATATTGGAAGTGCGCTTTGGAGCGAGGTGAGTCTCCTATCTAACCTTGTAAGAGGGAATTGTCCTTATAGGTGTAATAATTGAATAATTGCCACTAAATGCGGGGGCTACGTGCGTACTAGGTGACAAGAGTCCGTGCGTAGCTACTATTATGCCTAAATCCGGGTAGTTTAGGACCCAAAAGCATGCTTATGTGATGTTCTTGTGACTCTATGATTAATTTGGGGATTTCTTAAATCATGTTGGATGTGGTAGATGACTCTAATAAGAAGAACATCTTTTCTTGGCCTTTAAAAGAGAAATTTGGTATTTTCGTGAGTAATTGCTCTCCTAATATATATTCTTGTCTGTCTGTTATTGTGTTCAAATACATTTGACCCCGTCGCATGGATGATTCGCTAGCGGGGTAATAGATGCATCTAAGGTTCGCGCCGTTCGACCCTCTGGCAGTGCACACTTTATTTTTATTTTTGATCGGGCCGTACGACCTCAGCACTACTTGCGTATGCTTATTGATTGGTATATTGCTGTGAACGGAACTTTGTTATATGCCCTAAAATGTAAATGGTTAACTGTGATATCATCTAGTAAAGGACCAGTTGCTTCATGTTGTATATTGTTAATCATTGTGCTATCCATGCTTAGTACATCACTTATCATATTATTTGACCCTAGTGAGTGTCATGTCGACCTCTCGTCTCTACTTCTTCGAGATTAGACAGGATACTTACTGGGTACATATTATTTATGTACTCATACTACACTTCTGTACTTAATTGTACAGGATCTGAGGCGGGTACATCTGGTTACCAGGCTGGTGCATACCCTTGATCCGGCCGAGATTCTACGGTGAGTTGTTCCCCTTCCTATGCCGTTCAACAGCCCGATGGAGTCTTTTCTTTACTTTTGGCTGTCTACTCTATTTCAGACAGTAGGACTGTGTTATTCTCTTGTATATTCTACTAGTTGCCCACGCACTTGTGACACCAGGTCTTGGCACACACATTAGTAGACATTTCTTTTGGGAATTGTATTATTGTTTTGGTACATTACTGATTATCACTTGTTTTTAACTTAAAGTTTAGAAATTGTGGTACTTATTTTGGTAAAGTAAAATGAAGACTTATTGATTCTTCCGCGTTAGCTTGCCTGACAATGGTGTTGGGCGCCATCACGACCTAAAATGGAAATTGGGCCGTGACAACATGGTATCAGAGCATTAGGTTCAAGTAGGTCTCACAAGTCATGGGCAAACCTAATGGGGTCTTGCAGATCGGTACGGAGACGTCTATATTTATCTTCGAGAGGCTATAGGGTATTAGGAAACTACTCTTTATTCATTTCCTATCGTGCAGTGGATGGTACACTAAATTTCTCCCTTCTATTCTCTCACAGATGGTGAGGACACGCACGGCAGATATTCCCGACCTTAGAGGCGCTGCTCCCCCCATTGCTAGAGGCTGAGGTAGAGGTCGGGGGAGGGCACCAGCCTGAGGTAGGGGACGAGGGCGTCCCAGAGCTGTTCCAGTAGCACCACCAACAGATCCTGCGGGAGATCCTACTATTGAGAAGCAGGGCGAGGTGCCCGCAGCTGAGCCTACCCCGGCAAGCATTAGGGCCAACATGGCCCGAGAGGTGGAGATGGGGACTTCTTATCAGCTAGTGGTAGAGATTGCTTGGAGGATTGAGGGCTACCGCCTGAGAGGTAGAGAGCAGGCGCAGCAGGACAAGAGGGCCCGATTCTCCGGAGAGTTCAGAGGTGCCCCGGCTAGGGGTAGAGGTCAGTTTGGGAGGGGTCAGCCCAGCAGGCCCCACATCCAGCACCACCACCTGTCCAGGGTACTCTAGCGCGCCCCTATTTTAGCGCCATACTAGAGAGTTCTTATCGTCCGCCAGCTATTCAGGGTTCTTCTAGTGGACATTCAGGTCCCAGGGTTCTTCTGGTTCCTATTCCAATGCTATGCCAGAGAGTTCATACCGTCCTCCAGCCATTTCTGGTTCCTCCGGTGGGTATTCAGGCCATCAGGGCCAGGCTTCCGGACAGTAGGCTATGGTGCCCAGAGTTTGCTATGAGTGTGGAGACCCAGGCCACACGAAGAGGACCTGCCCCAGGCTTTGGGGCAAGGCAGTACAGTAGGGTCAGCAGCCTATGATTCCAGCACCGGTTGCCCAGCCGCCTAGGGGCGGGGGACAGAGTGGTAGAGGTCGTCCTAGAGGTGGAGGCCAGACAGGGAGAGGTCAGCCGGCTACTGCTCAATCAGGTGGAGGCCAGCCAGCCGGCGCTCCAGCCAGATTCTATGCTCTTCCGGCCAGACTAGATGCATTGGCCTCAGATGCCGTTATCACAGGTATTATTTCTGTCTGCGGTAGAGATGCTTCGGTATTATTTGATCTAGGGCCAACCTATTCATATGTGTCATCTTTGTTTGCTCCTTTTCTGGTTATTGCTCCTGAGCCCTTGGGCACTCCTGTTCATGTGTCCACTCCTGTGGGCGATTCTGTGGTTGTGGATCAGATCTACCGGTCCTGTGTGGTCACCTTCTGTGGTTTTGAGACTAGAGCAGATCTCATGTTACTTGATATGATTGATTTTGAGGTCATTTTGGGCATGGATTGGTTATCCCCACACCACGACGTCCTTGATTGCCATGCCAAGACTGTTACATTAGCGATGCCAGGGTTTCCAGGGTTGGAGTGGAAGGGTTCCACAATTGATACATCTAGTCGGGTTATCTCCTTCCTGAAGGCTCGGCATATGCATTGACACCCAATTTTTCCCTATATATTTTTTTAATATGAAAATATAGCTTCAAAATGGTATATATATGCATATATTCATATATCCAAGTGTTTCATTACTTTTTCTTAATTTTAAAAGATTTTTTTATCTATTTATTCTCTTATTTTATCCATAAAATTCAGTAATTGTTTCCAAAATTATCATCTTTTGGTGATTCACTTATTGCACTTTTTATCTATGCTAAAATATAGCCAAGGGAATTTTTGCATATTTTTATAAATTTATTTAGTATTTTTAAAGCTAAATTGCATATAATGGCAATATTAGCCTCTTTTAAAATTTAGCCACATTTATGTTCATAAAATTAAGTCCGTTATTTTTAAATAATTAATTATGTGTCATAAATCATTTTAGTTCCATTAATTTATTTCCATAAATTATTTTATTATTTTTATAAATCAAATAGGAAAATTGGCTATTTAAATGTTAGCCCTATTTTATTTCAGTTATAGCCTAAATTGGACCCCAACTCAAATCCTATCAAAACCCCGACCAAAACCCAGTCTCATTAAACCGCCCCTTTACCAGTTCAATCCAAGCCATTGATCACTCAGATCAACGGCCAAAAATTACCCTTACCTAAATTAATTCCCAACTACCCCAAAAACCCTTTCATTTGTTACCCTATGCCGCCTCTGCATTCCCCTCCTCTCCCAAATCCTCTCTACAACAACATCAAACCCTAGCCACCGCCCCCTTAATATACCTTAAATCTATGGCTTTCCATGGTCGCCTAACACCTGTATCAGCCTCCTATGGCTTCTATGTGTTTGTTGTTGTGGTCTCATGACCAGATTCTGAACGGGCTTGGTCCAATCCTCGCTCAATGACTGTTCTCCGATCGTCTCTGACTTTTCTCCGGCCAACCATGGCCATTCGAGTCAGACCTTTGACTCCCCTGTCTGGATCGGTAACTTTCGAAGCCTCTCTCACCTTTTCTGGGTCTTCTAAAACCCTAATCTATAAGATCCTCTCCGATTACCTTCAGTCTACTTTAGATTTGTGTTTATCTTGAACTTTTAAACATCTTCTCGAAGTTTCTTCAATTTTGCCTTCAAAACGACTCTTTGTCTTTTCCGATTAGGGTTTTTCCTGTTAAGTTATTTCAAAATCTCTTCTCTTACTTTTAACACGTTTAAGATGTGTGCTTGTTTGAACTCTTGCTTGACTTGTCTGTTTACCACCTTTTAAACTCGATTGATGTTGAAAACCCTAATCACTTTTGGGTTCATTCGAGTTTCTGAAGCTATTTGTTAATGTTTGTTTGATTTACTTGTTCATCATCTTTAAACTCGATTGGTGTTAAAAACCCTAATTTCTTCGGGTTCATTCGAGTTTCTGAGACTATTTGCTAGATATTGTCTGATTTATTTGTTTATCATCTTTAAACTTGATTGATGTTGAAAAACCCTAGTTTTCTTTTGGGTCTATTCGAGTTTCTAAACTGCTTGTTCAACTTATTTGTTTATCAACTTTTAAGCTTGAATATTGTTTAAGAAAACCTATGTCTTTGAGTCGAAACTGCTCGTTTGAATGCCTGACTTGATTTGAAGTTCCTTGTTTCAGCATCTCTTTCCCTTATATGATTCCTCTGATTCTGGGTTCTTACTATCTTTGAAACTCGACTATGCTGTGAGACCCTTTGCATGCTCCTGACACTCTATTTTTCTTACTACTGATTCAATGGGACCTGACCTACTTGACTATCATGTTTTGAATATTTGCTATCTACTGACTTTGTACTACTATTGCATGTTGTTTCTTTTGCCAATAGCTTGGCCTCGCATGTCTTTTGTTTGTGCATTCTATTTATACGCTGAGGTTCCTTATTTGACTAATGCTCAATTTTGGAACTGATTTTTAAAACTTCCTTTTTTGTGAACTCTAATTTTACTCGCCTGTTAAAGTGATTGATCCCTTTCCTTAATTATTACCTTGCTGAATCTTTTTCCCAAAAAAGAACACACACAAGTGTATCTCTGTACTTGGACTCGATTATGTACTTGATGTTTTACTACTTTCATTTATGGCAATAATCAGTCTGCCTACAAACTAATCTTTCTTTCCTTCTTTTGAGCATGTTAGCCCCGTTAAACAAGTAATTCCTCAATTAAAGGGGAATCACTTGGTTGATTGATTCTGATTGCCGATTACTTCCACATTTGCATTAAACTTTATTTACTGACTTATTTCTCACATGTTTTCAAAACTATAAATACCCACCCCCTCTTCTTGCAAACACACTAACATAAGGCATAAAACACTTGAGTTCAGACACACACCTCACTAAAATCTCTCTCTTTTCTTTGTTGCTACTTGTATTGCTGCCTTACCTAGCCGGCTGAAAGCCAAGGCTAGGCTGTGGGAAACTTGCTCATTTTTCTTTGCATTTTGCATCTTGACTGGTATGTTCTAACTAATTTTCAGCATGAACAACAACATGTTTCTTTACTGTTTCTTTCATCCTTGTTTGTCTCCTGTTTGTATTTAACCCGGTTCCATTATTAAGCATGCTGTACTCTGCCTTTTCTGTTCTAAATTAATGCTTCTGTTAATTACTTATCATGGCTTGTGAACCTTAAATCCCCATCCCCAATATGTTTGGTATCTGTGGTTGGTTTCGGGCATGACAACATTGAATATTGCTGTGCATGACCCAAACTTGATCCCCCTGGGATCATAACCTCCATATTTCCTCTAGTTGTTGTGTGTTCTGGTTGGCTTATAGGCATGCCAGCACCTTCTATTGTTGTGCATGCCCAAAGCTGACCCCAGCCTATGTACATAGGCTCCTTGCAATGGATTCCCAACCCCTGACCCCCTTTGTATGAAGTTATCAACTCTGTGTTTTACTAATTACTGTTTCCCTATCACCCTTTGCCCCTCTCCTTTATCCCCTCAGTTTTAAAACTCTATTCTCTCACTTCCACTATCTTCTTAGACTTAAGTTCTGCCCCTCTTGTGTGAGCCTTGCCTTGGGACCCATGAGCTCCCTCTGAACTTGGACACATAAGGGCTGGCCCTTCCACACTGCACTCATCTCTATCTGGTTCTATGAACCTGGGTGTAAGCACTGCCCGGGGTCCCTTGAGACCCTTAGGGAACTCTGACACACCCAGATCCGAGAAAGGGTTTGAAATAAGTGGTATTTGAGGCGTTTTGTTCCATAACTCAGAGAGGAAGTCAGAATCAGGCTTCCTATGGTTGTAATTTCCCATTTTTATGTATTTTCTTGATGTAATTCAGCAACTGGTCTGTAATAACTTGTAACAAATATTTGGGGTTGGCTAGTGAAAAAGGGATGGGCAATTATGCATGCTCAAGGGTAGAAACATGCCTATAGGATTTGTGTTTTGAATGATTCAATTCTGCACTTAGAAAGCATGCCTATAGGACTGTTTTACATCCTACGTGTTCAATTTTGCATTTTAGACACCTGCCTATAGGGGTTCATTTAAATTTATGCATGTTCAACTTCACACCTAGATAACCTGCCTAAAGGACTTTATTTTAAATTCTGCACGTTATTTACCACTTAGACATCATGCTCTAGGATCTAAACGGCTATAAACGGGTATCATGTTTATAATGTTTAAAAATCAGTATAACGTATAGAAATCATGCCTACAGGAATTCCCAAGTAAAAAAAAATCCTGCAGAATCTGAATTAAAATCCTGCCATTCAACTAGATATCATGTCTATAGGAATTAAAATCAACAACACTAGATATCATGTCTATAGGAATTAAAATCAACAACATTAGATATCATGTCTATAGGAGTTAAAACCAGCAATAATGGATACCATCATCTGCAGAATCTGAGACTAGTCTAGTTTAAAATCAGTCTATTCTGAACCAGTTTTTAAGTAACTCAATCTCCCTATTTAACACGGTTTAGCAAGCATGCCTATAGGATTTCAAACCGCTCATTTTTTTTAAGTTTGTTACTGCTTTTCCACATTCTGAATCCGTAATAGATACCATGCTCATAGGATCCTACCCCAAACACCTAGGCAAATCTTAGGTAATAACAAAAAATAAAGCTAAACCCGTTTCTGTTAATAATCGCTACAACCAGCAGGCAGGCCTGATTTGGACTTCTTATCCGAGTTATGTAATAAATTGGTCTGATTCAACAACTTAAGCTCCCCTTTTGCCTTAACATTTCCAGACCCTGCTTGTTGTTTGAGTCATGCTATTTGATTGCCTTGTTTGAGGAGGTATATGTGAGCCTTCATTGTTTATGTGCTTCCCCTGTCATTGTGCTGTCCTATATGTTTTTTATGTCGCCTTAGATTTTTCACCTTTGAAACTCCAAGTCAGCCTAATACCCCTCCCTTTTAGGAATAGTAGTCCTAAGTGCCTCCGGGACTGATAGGAATGGGGCGGGTAATAGCATGCAATAGTGGTCGAGACCAATTCGCGCTTTAATACCTTAACGGGGTGGGATGGGTAGATATGGATATGATGACCTGTGCGCTAATACCACATGTAGTCCCTCTTTGAGGAGTGATTACCGAGTATTGCATTGATGTGATCGATATTATAAATAAACCTAGGACCCCCTTCCCCTCTCTTTCTTGTCTTTAAAGTATTATGACTTCTTTTCAAAATTAGCCTTTTAATAATTGCTCTTTCAAACTTTGTTTACTTCCAAGCATTTGTGTATTAAAATCCCCTCTTATTTGAGCCTTATCTGCTTACATGTTAATTGCACCAAATTCACAAAGAATTATCTGGCCGGGAACCACACTAGTGGATCCTGAGGGGTGCCTAACACCTTCCCCTTGGGATAATTTCAAGCCCTTACCCTATCTCTGGTTATCAAAAATGTAGTTGTAGTTGAACCTTGTAGGTGTCCTAATGCACCATAAATCATTAGGTGGCGACTCTTCAAAAAATGCAAAACCCAGTTCCCAAAAGGAACGAGTTGTCCCATATCCCAAATGTCATTAACCCGGTTCTCCCGACGCGAGGAGGGAAAAAAGGGGGCGCGACAGCATGGCGACTCTACTGTGGATTTTTAGGATTTTACCATTTCAGATTATTCTTGTGAATTTGTACCTCTCTCTATGTGCAATTATCTGTTTAAATTTCCTTTAACATTTAATTTCTTCTTTAGAAAAGCAAAACTGACATACCTTCCTTGTTTTCTTTCCTTTATTTCTTTAAGTTATGAAACTGTTGTATTTATCGCTTCCTTAATGTGCAAATACATGTCAACATGATTTCGTTTTTTATTATTGCATAATCATGCTCAACATCATACTCCACTCGTGCCAAAACAAATACTATAGCAACGCTTATAATGAGTGGTTGCGCTCTTCCTGTATCATTACCCCCTAAATTCGGAAAGGCATATTTGAAGTAAAACTAGTCGATCAGCGGTGCAGTCGACAGTTCCGAGCCTTTCCCCTTGAGTTGTCCGCTCAAGGGTACCAGTATAAAACACCATAGAAACCTTACTCTGTTTAAACTGTGCATGCATCATGGTCAAACCTAGCCGGGTCAGTTATGTTGTCCGCATAATGATCCTTTAAGATAGCCTTGTCCAAAAGTCCACTGGGTTGCCCTAAACCCAAACGGACACCATCACGTTCTGTGCATTTATTTGGAGAACTAAATGTTTCATGCTAATTGTTGATGTTAAATAGTCGAGTCTGGTGGGGGTAGGGTCTAACTCTTCTGTTTTGCAGATAATGAGGCACGAAATCCCCAGATTCGGCATGGTTACCAACATCCATCCAAGACTGCTAAGCTGGTGGAAAGATCATCACTCTAGTGATCAGACTCTCATCCGAATACATCTGGGTAATCTACCATCCCTCCTGGAGATCCAGCCTAACAAGGGACCGAAGGAGGATATCTGGCCAGGGCCTACCTATTGCTGGGACTTCGCGAGTTGGGGAAGCTGTTCGATGGAGCAAAGGATGCCGGATCTAGGGAGGGTCCTTTTGGGACCAAATAGATAAGAGTTTATCTTTTCGCTTTATAATGTAATAAGGCCAATGGCCATTAGTGATTTTATTTCTTGCCTTTAGTGTCATTTTGGGATTCGTCTATTTTCTATCAATAAAATGAAGCATTTAACATTCTAAGTTCTCCAAATGAACTTGTCGCTAGGCCTACCTCGGGCACAAAGAGGTCCCCAAATTAGGACATGATTTACATTCCCGCACTATGTGTTTAAATACTGCAACACTTTTTATAATCCTCACTAATTTGGTTACCTTTTTTGTTTTATTTTTTTGTTTTGTTATTCCCCTCCCCAAAGGTTAGTTCGTGCACTCTGGCAACATCATCCTATTCCACGAGATCCAGGGGCCCTCCACCCACTCCTCCTCTTAGTCCTATCAAAAGCAAGAACAAAGGCAAGATGGAAGATTTGAACAGCGTCAGAAAGGAGAATTCAACTGAACGGGTAGAGGTCACTAATGGTCATGGTACTCAGGTTCCTAAGGAAAACGTATCCCAGCTTGAACAGAAATTGCTAAAGTTCCAGGAAGAGCTCGACCAGGTTCGAAATCTGGCAAGTTTGTCATTCTCGCTCAGCACCCCAGATATCACCTTTCCCAATACTCAAAACCCTACACCACCTGAAAACATCCCGAAGCAACAAAATTATCCCACTCCTCATACTGTTCCACCGAAGACCCAATGCAACACTTGCCATACCACAAACAACACCTCACTACTCCTCCCAGAACTCAAAAACTCCACAAATGACCACTTCCACACCCACCATAACACCCCCATCTACGTGGATACCATGCCACTCTCCACCAAACCCATCTCAGGCACATCCGAGTCTGATGATAAAGATTTGCTCATCAGGAACCTGGCTGAAGAACTTAAGAAATTGACTAGCCGGATCCGGGGCGTTGAAGGAAACAAGGAAATTGAAGGTCTAAATTATGAAGATCTCTGCATAAAGCCCGATGTCGAACTGCCCGAGGGGTACAAACCTCCAAAGTTCGAGATGTTTGACGGTACAGTTGATCCAAGGGTCCATTTGAGGACGTATTGTGAACAAGCTGGTTGGGGTAGGGAAAGACGAGAGAATCCGCATGAAGCTATTCATGAGGAGTCTAAAAGGAGATGCGTTGTCTTGGTACATCAGCCAGGATCCAAAGAAATGGTCGAGCTGGGTAGGCATGGCATCCGATTTCATGGACAGGTTCAGGTTCAACACGGAGAATGCGCCGAATCCAGAATCTAAAGAAGAAGCCTACAGAAACATTTTGCGAGTATGCTCTCGCTGGAGGTCCGAAGCTGCTAAGGTCAGACCTGCCTTAGAAGAGGAACAGATGAATAAATTCTTTGTCCGGGCCCAAGACCCGCAATACTATGAACGACTAATGATGATCGAGAGTCACAAATTTTCTGACTTCATCAAACTGGGGGAACGAATTGAAGAAGGCATTAAGAGCGGTATGGTCACAAACTTCGAGGCCTTGTAGGCTATAAATAAGGCTTTGCAGTCCGGTGGTGTGTCCAAAAAGAGGGACGTAGGAGCCTTGATGGTCGCACAAAGAACCAAATCTCCTATCAAGTACCAAACCCACCCAACACCTCCGCTCACATATCAACCCACTCTGAACTACCAAGCACTCTCACCACCCGCCTATCAACCATCTCCACCTCCCATATATCAGCCTACTTCGCCCATATATTCCCAACCCGCACATGTCTACCAAACTTATAATGCTCAACCATCCCACTATCAGTCACCTCCTGCCCGTCAGAACTTCCCTAGACCCCGACAAAATTTTGACCGCAGGCCTCCCAAACAATATACAGCCATTGCTGAACCCATTGACCAACTATATGAAAGACTCAAAGCCGCCGGTTATATCACCCCATCCCTGCTACAACCCCTGAGAACCCTTCTCAATGGGTTAACCAAACAAATCCTGTGCATACCACTCCGGCATGAAAGGGCACACCATCGACGAATGTCGTTCCTTGAAAGACAAGATCCAGTCTCTGATCGATAATAAGGTTATTGTGGCAAAGGAACCAGCCCCAAATGTTCGCAACAACCCTCTTCCGGACCATAAGGGCGGGAGTATTCACATGATTGAAGTAGAGGATGATTGGGATCCCGAGGGATCCATCGGGTTGATCACGGAGGGCGATGATCTAAAGAAGCCAGCAGTTACCCTCAACCCCATCATGGTCCAGATCCAACCATCTGAGGTCACTGAGGTATATGTGTCTATCCCTCTTGAGTTCGAAGCAGCGCCATCAGCAAAAGCACCAGCACCATTTGAAGTTGTAGTTTAGCCACCAAAGAACATGTCCCATTCGAAGTAAAGGTGGCCGCCCCGATCCCAGTGGCTATGTCCGTCATGCCGTCATTCCACACAAAAGCCATACCCTGGGATTACATAGCCGAGGTTAGGAGAAAGTCAAGGTCAGGTTCGAAGAGACTGTTACAGCACAGGGAATGACAAGAACGGGGAGAGTTTATACCCTTGAGTACCTAGCTGAGTCCAACAAGCAGGCCTCCAACCGGCCACCCATCATTGAGACAGGTCCGAACGACCTTTGGAGAAAAATATAGGCCAAAGAATACTCGATCATCGACCAGCTGAATAAAACACCAGCGCAGATATCCATCCTCTCGCTACTGTAGAATTCCAAGGCACACAAAAATGCTCTGCTAAAGGTGCTAAGTGAAGCCTACGTGCCAAGCAACATCACTGGCGGGGAAATGGCCAATATAGTGGGACAGGTATTAGAGAGCCATAAAATCACCTTCTATGAGGACGAGCTGCCACCTGAAGGGCTGGGTCACAACAGAGCCCTGCATATCACCGTGCAATGCGAGGACTATTTCATCACCAGGATCCTGGTCGACGGGGGTTCCAGCCTTAACATCTGTCCTCTAGTAACGCTCAAGAAGTTGGGCAAAGGGCTGCACGAGATAAAAGAAGGAGCAATCAACGTAAAGCTTTTGATGGGTCTCAGAGGTCCACCATCGGTGAAATTAGCTTGTGTCTGCAGATGGGACCAACCTGGTTCGATGTTGATTTTCAACTAATAGATGTGCCCGCATCCTACAACTTGCTGCCGGGGCGGTCATAGATTCACGCTGCTGGGGCCGTAGCATCAACCTTGCACCAGGCGGTAAAATTCAAATGGAATCACTGGGAGATGATCATTCACGGCGACGGTAGCAACCCCATATACAGTCGTCAGACCACTCCAGCAATCGGAGAGAGAAAAAAAGCTAAGCGGAGAGACCTACCACCACATCAAGCGGGTCAATGCTGTCGACAAAGACAAGTGGTGGGATAACAAGATCGAGAGTATATTGAATTGGAGTGGGTACGAGCCTGGAAAAGGACTCGGCAAAAACCTCTAAGGAATAGCTAAACCCATAACACTCAAGAAGCACAACACCACTTTCGGCTTGGGATACGAATACACTTGGGAAGAGTTCAACAACTGGTCGCCACCATGGCATGGTCCTTACTACCCACTGGAGCAGCCGATACCGCACTTAGAATAAACTTTCCAACAGGCTGACATCATCTATGGGACGGACGAAGAAGAGGCGCTCGCAGCAGTGAAAAACTTGTTTTTAGAAGACAATGATATGGATTGCTGTGTTATCATTGAGGAGTAGGGGGAGGAAGGCCCTTCCATACAGGCCGTAAGCAGAGGAGCACACCTCAATAACTGGACAATCAGAACAACCAGAGCCCGGCGAGCCTCGGGGCAGCAAGGCTAAAACAAGCATCATGCACTGTTTTTATTTTCTTTTCGCATTTTTTATTCCCGTAATAAGATCTTCAATGTTCAAAACAATTATGAAATTTATCAAAAGCCTTTCGACTTTTCTTATGAATCAACACTTATTATTATTTTTCTCTTATTACTTTATTTATACAGCATTACTATTACTTATCTTGATGAACCCATGACTGTGACATGCAATGAGGCAACGCAACAAACAGACATCGATTCAGAGGAAGATGACATACCTGAGGAAATTGTCAAAGAAGTTGAGAACTTTGAGAACAGACCAAAGTCCAACCTGGACGAGACAGAGATTGTTAACTTGGGAGATGCAGAAAACGTCAAGGAAACACGAATCAGCGTTCACTTATCGCTATCAGAAAAGAAGGAATACACAGAATTCCTAAAGGAATATGAGGACATATTCGCCTGGTCGTATGATGACATGACTGGTCTAAGTACGTCTATTGTGGCCCATAAACTGCCAACCGACCCGACATGTCCGCCGGTAAAGCAAAAGCTCAAAAAGTTCAAGCCTGATATGAGTCTAAAAATCAAGGAAGAAGTCACTAAGCAAGTCAAAGCTAAAGTTCTAAGGGTAGTGGAATACCCGACATGGTTAGCCAACATCGTTCCAGTACCAAAGAAGGACGGGAAGGTCAGAGTCTGTGTCGACTACCGGGATCTCAATCGGGCCAGTCCGAAAGACGACTTCCCTTTGCGGAATATACACATCCTGATTGACAATTGCGCCAAACATGAGTTGCAATCATTTGTAGATTGTTTCGCTGGTTATCATCAAATCTGGATGGATGAAGAAGATGCTGAGAAAACGGCTTTCATCACGCCATGGGTAATGTATTGTTACAAGATGATGCCATTTGGCCTAAAGAATGCAGAGCCACCTACATGAGGGCCATGACTACCATTTTCCATGACATGATACACAAGGAGATAGAGGTATATGTGGATGACGTTATCATCAAATCCAAGAAAGTCGCTGACCACATAAAAGATCTGAGGAAGTTTTTCAATAGATTACGGAGGTACAACCGGAAACTAAACCCCGCAAAATGTGCATTTGGGGTTCCTGCTGGGAAGTTGCTTGGGTTTATCGTGAGCCGCCGAGGAATAGAACTGGACCCATCAAAAGTCAAAACCATTCAAGAACTACCACCGCCAAAGAACAAGAAGGACGTGATGAGTTTCTTGGGAAGACTCAACTACATCAACCAGTTCACAGCACAGTCCATAGTCATCTGCGAGCCAATTTTTAAGATGTTGAAGAAGGACGCCGCTACCAAATGGACCGATGAGTATCAAAAGGCCTTCGACAGAATCAAGGAGTACTTGTCAACACCACCAGTCTTGGTCCCGCCTGAGCCAGGTAGACCCTTATTACTCTACCTTATGGTGTTGGATGGAGCTTTCAGTTGCGTTCTAGGGCAACATGATGAAACAGGAAGAAAGGAACAGGCCATCTATTATCTCAGCAAGAAGTTCACTCCGTATGAGGCCCGGTATTCTCTTTTGGAGCGCACCTGTTGTGCTTTGACTTGGGTCGCTCAGAAGCTAAGGCATTACTTCTGTGCCTATACTACATATCTCATATCAAGGGTGGATCCTTTAAAGTACATCTTTCAGAAGCCCATGCCCACTGGCAAGCTAGCCAAGTGGCAAATCCTGTTGAGTGAGTTCGACATTGTCTACGTAACTCAGAAAACGATCAAGGGACAGGCCCTGGCAGATCATCTCGCTGAGAATCTCGTGGATGGAGAATTCGAACCTCTGAAAACGTATTTTCCTGATGAAGAAGTATCATTCGTAGGAGAAGATATTGCAGAGTCCTATGATGGTTGGAGAATATTTTTCGATGGAGCAGCAAACTTCAAAGGAGTTGGCATAGGAGCAGTCTTGGTATCAGAAACCGGCCAGCACTATCCAGTGTCCGCCAAGCTCAGGTTTCCCTGCACCAACAATATGGCCGAATACGAAGCTTGCATCCTAGGGCTCAAAATGGCCATTGACATGAACATCCAAGAACTGTTAGTAATCGGAGATTCAGACTTACTTATACATTAGGTACGAGAAGAATGGGCAACCAAGAACTCCAAGATACTCCCGTATCTGCATCATGTACAGGAATTGAGAAAGAGGTTCACAAAGACAGAATTCTGACATGTTCTCAGAATCCAGAATGAATTCGCCGATGCATTGGCTACCCTGTCATCCATGATACAGCATCCCGATAAGAATTTCATTGATCCCATACCGGTGAAAATTCATAATCATCTAGCTTACTGTGCCCATGTTGAAGAGGAAGCAGACGGAAAACCTTGGTTCCATGATGTCAAGGAATACTTGGCGAAAGGAGAGTACCCAGAGCTTGCCAATCATACCCAGAAGCGCACACTTCGGAGGTTGTCTAACAATTTCTTTCACAGTTGAGGAATCCTGTATAAGAGGACTCCGGATTTGGGATTATTAAGGTGTGTCGACGCAAAGGAAGGGTCCAAGCTGCTAGAGGAGATTCATGTTGGGACCTGCGGTCCACATATGAATGGTTTTATTTTAGCGAAGAAGATACTCAGGGCTAGTTACTTTTGGATGACTATGAGACAGATTGCATCCAGTACGTCCGGAAATGCCATCGCTGCCAGGTTCATGCCGACATGACAAAAGTGCCGCCAAATGAGCTCAATGCAACAAGCTCACCTTGGCCGTTTGCCGCTTGGGGAATGGATGTTATTGGACCAATCGAGCCTGCCGCTTCCAACGGGCACAGGTTTATCCTAGTAGCAATCAATTATTTGACCAAATGGGTCGAAGCAGCATCTTACAGAGTAGTGACTAAGAAAGTTGTGGCAGACATTGTCCGCGACCGCATTGTTTGTCGATTCGGGATTCCAGAGTCAATTATTACTGATAATGGCTCCAACCTCAACAGCGACTTGATGAAAGCTATGTGTGAAACCTTCAAGATCAAATACAAGAATTCCACAGCCTATAGGCCGCAAATGAATGAAGCTGTAGAGGCCGCCAACAAGAATATCAAGAAGATATTGAGGAAAATGATAGAGAAGCATAAAAAGTGGCACGAGAAGTTATCATTTGCTCTACTGGGGTATCGCACCACAGTCCGCACATCAACTGGGGCAACCCCTTATATGCTATGGTACGAAGGCCGTCATTCCCGTTGAGGTAGAAATTCCTTCCCTAAGGATCATACAGGAAGCTGAGCTCGACAACGCAGAGTGGGTGAAAAATCATTATGAACAACTAGCCCATATAGACGGAAAGAGAATGAATGCAGTCTGCCATGGTCAGCTCTATCAGAACCGAATGTCCAGAGCCTTCAACAAGAGAGTCAAACCAAGACAATTCACACCGGGGCAGCTGGTGTTAAAGAAAATTTTTCCACATCAAGATGAAGCCAAGGGGAAGTTCTCTCCCATTTGGCAGGGCCCATACATGGTCCACTGGGTTCTGACAGGAGGAGCCCTCATACTTGCAGAAATGGACGGAGAAGTCTGGCCAAAGCCGATCAATTCAGATGCAGTCAAGCGTTACTATGTGTGATCTTTATGTTTTTCCTATATGATGTAATAGAACTACACCTGACCTGATTCCCGTTTAAGAGGGGATACGTAGGTAGCCCTATGGGTTCGTTCACAATTCAATAAAATTTTCATTTTCCCCGCAATTGGAAACTGGGGCAGAATTTTGAGGAGGACCCTCAAAATTCCGAAGTAATTTCAGTCGATCATCGCAAGCAACAGCCGGAAGCATCAACCCATTAAACTGGGGCAGAATTTTGAGGAGGGCCCTCAAAATTCCATAGCAAGAGAGGTCGCAATGTCCCAAACCACGTCACAGTCATCGGTTCATCTAAAAGCTATTTTCTTTTTTAAACTGTACACTTGTGTCGTATTTTTACGAAATCATGCATGTTTATTACTAAAATTACCTTGTTTAGAAACGCTACCCCAGTGATACATACAGTATCACCAGATCAAAACAGAACGAGCCAAACAAAACCAGCGGGGAATATGAACTAACCTTCCCCTTTACAAAACTTACGATTTTTCTTTGGATGCAGGCACTAGGATTATGAAATCATTAAGCATACTGTACACTTATAGGGCAGATCTTGTTCAAGAACACGATTCTCCGAACCATTGCACTAACCAATATTTGCTATCAGCACGCACCCGTAATATTTCGTATGTCGCAACGCTCCCAGTAATCACCACGCCGCAATCTGCCATCAACTAAGAAAACTCTACTGTCATTTGCTATTTTATTTCTTGCATAAGGCTACCATTCTGCCTTCCGAGACTAAACGCTGTCTCCATCTGTATTTCCGCATTGCATAAGGCTACCATTCTGCCTTCCGAGACTAAACGCTATCTCCATCTGCATTTTTGCATCACATAAGGCTACCATTCTGCCTTCCGAGACTAAACGTTGTCTCCATCTGCATTTCTGCATTTCATAAGGCTACCATTCTGCCTTTCGAGACTAAATGTTGTCTCCATCTGCATTTCTGCAATGCATAAGGCTGCCATTCTGCCTTCCGAGGTTAAGCTCTACCTCTACTGCATTGCATGGCTGAAAGATCGCCTCATACTGCATTTCATGGGCTGAAAGATCGCCTCTTACTGCATTGCATGGCTGAAAGATCACCTCATACTGCATCTGCATGGCTGAAAGATCGCCTTATATTGCATTTCATAGGCTGAAAGATCGCCACATCTGCATGGCTGAAAGATCGCCTCATACTGCATTTCACGGGCTGAAAGATCGCCTCATACTGCATCTGCATGGCTGAAAGATCGCCTCATATTGCATTTCATGGGCTGAAAGATCACCACATCTGCATGGCTGAAAGATCGCCTCATACTACATCTGCATTTCATAGGCTGAAAGATCGCCACATACTGCATCCTTCATGGGCTGAAATATCGCCAACTCATCCAAAGGCGTCATCGTTCGGAGGCACCATCCTCATAGCCCGAGAACACCATGTCATGGCCTGAGGATCCCTTTCAATCTTTTGCATATCATTATTCAAAGGCATTATGGTTCGGAGGCATCATTTTCATAGCCCGAGAGCATCATTTCATAGCCTGCGAATCCTTTATTACACGCTTCATGGCCCAGGACGTCATGGTCTATGGATGGGAGCTGAGACTCCTAGCATTGAGTCTGTTTCCATTGTGAGGGAGTTTCCCTAAGTGTTTCCTGCAGACCTGCCGGGCATGACGCCGGACAGGGATATTGATTTTGGTATTGACCTGGTGCCGGGGCACTCAGCCCATTTCTATTCCACCATATCGTATGGCACTAGCGGAGTTGAAAGAATTGAAGGAGCAGCTTCAGGTGCTCCTGGATAAGGGGTTTATTCGGCCTAGTGTGTCACCTTGGGGTGCACCAGTTCTGTTTGTGAAGAAGAAGGATGGCACAATGAGAATGTGCATCGATTATAGGTAATTGAACAAGGTAACAATTAAGAACAAGTAAACCTTACCTCGCATTGATGATTTGTTTGACCAGCT
>NW_017672946.1:142425-159447 GCF_001879085.1 Nicotiana attenuata
TTTATTTTAAATTCCGTACGCTTGTTACCACTTAGACATCATGCTCTAGGATCTAATCGGCTATAAACGGGTATCGTGTTTATAATGTTAAAATCAGTATAATGTATAGAAATCATGTCTATAGGAATTAGAATCAGTAATCCTAGATATCATGTCTATAGGAATTAAAACCAGTAATAATGGATATCATCATCTGCAGAATCTAAGACTAGTCTAATTTAAAATCAGTCTATTCTGAACCAGTTTTTAAGTAACTCAATCTCCCTATTTAACACGGTTTAGCAAGCATGCCTATAGGATTTCAAACCGCTCATATTTAAGTTTGTTACTGCTTTGCCACGGTCTGAATCAGTAATAGATACCATGCTCATAGGATTCTCCCCCAAACACTTAGGCAAACCTTAGGTTAAAACAATAAATAAAGCAGAGCCCGTTTCCGTTAGTAATTGCTACAACCAGCAGGCAGGCCTGATTCGGACTTCTTATTTGAGTTATGTAATAAATTGGTCTGCTTCAACAACTTAAACTCCCCTTTTGCCTTAATATTTTCAGGCCCTGCTTGTTGTTTAAGTCATGTTATTAATTGCTTTGTTTGAGGAGGTATATATGAGCCTTCATTATTTATGTGTTTCCCCTGTTATTGTGCTGTCCTATATGTTTTGTATGTCGCCTTAGATTTTTCACCTTTGACACCTCAAAGTCAGCCTAATATCCCTCCCTTTTAGGATTAGTAGTCCTAAGTGCCTCCAGGACTGATAGGAATGGGTCGGGTAATAGCATGCAATAGTGGTCGAGACCAATCCGCGCTTTAGTACCTTAATGGGTGGGAAGGATAGATATAGATATGATGACCGGTGCGCTAATGCCACGTGTAGCTCCTCTTTTGAGGAGTGATTACCGGGTATTGCATTGATGTGATCCATGTTATAAATAAACCTAGGACCCCTTCCCCTCTCTTTCTTTGTCTTTAAAGTATTATGACTTCTTTTCAAAATCAGCCTTTTAATAATTGCTCTTTCAAACTTTGTTTACTTCCAAGCATTTGTGTATTAAAATCCCCTCTTATTTGAGCCTTATCTGCATACATGTTAATTGCATCAAATTCACAAAGAATTGTCTGGCCGGGAACCACACTAGTGGATCCTGAGGGGTGCCTAACACCTTCCCCTTGGGATAATTTCAAGCCCTTACCCTATCTCTGGTTATCAAAAATGTAGTTGTAGTTGAACCTTGTAGGTGTCCTAATGCACCATAAATCATTAGGTGGCGACTCTTCAAAAAATGCAAAACTCAGTTCCCAAAAGGAACGAGTTATCCCATATCCCAAATGTCATTAACCCGATTCTCCCGACGCGAGGAGGGAAAAAAAGGGGCGCGACAATATGGTCGAGAAGGGGTGTTTGGCTTATCTAGCTTATTTTTTGGACACCACCGCAGAGTCTCCGACGATTGATTCAGCTCCAGTAGTCTGTGAGTTCGCCGATGTGTTTCCTTCTGATCTTCCTAGCATGCCACCCGATCGCGATATTGATTTCTGTATCGATTTGGCTCCAGGCATCCAGTCTATATCTATTCCACCGTACCGTATGGCTCCGAAAGAGTTGAACGAGTTGAAGGAGCAGCTTGAGGAGTTGCTAGCAAAGGGGTTTGTTAGGCCCAGTGTATCACCTTGGGGTGCACCAGTGTTATTTGTGAAGAAGAAGAAGGATGGGACTATGCGGATGTGCATTGACTACCGCCAGTTGAACAAGGCTACCATCAAGAATAAGTACCCGTTGCCGCGCATTGATGATTTGTTCGACCAGTTGCAGGGTGCTAGGGTGTTCTCTAAGATCGACTTGAGGTTAGGGTCATCAGTTGAAGATTTGGGACTCGGATGTTCCGAAGATTGCATTTCGGACGAGATATGGCCATTATGAGTTTCTGGTGATGTACTTTGGCTTGACTAATGCCCCAACAACATTTATGGACTTGATGAACAAAGTGTTTAGGCCTTATATTGATTCCTTTGTCATCGTCTTCATTGATGACATCTTGATATACTCCCGTAGTCTGGGGGAGCAGGAGCATCATTTTAGAGTAGTGCTTCAGACCTTGCGAGAGCAGAAACTATATGCTAAGTTCTCCAAGTGTGAGTTCTGGCTAAAGTCAGTGGCATTCTTGGGGCATATTGTGTCAGGAGAGGGTATTAAGGTGGGTCCCAAAAAGATTGAGGCAGTTCAGAGTTAGCCACGTCCTACTTCAGTGACCGAGATCAGGAGTTTCCTGGGGTTAGTAGGTTATTACAGGCGATTCGTGCAGGGCTTTTCATCTATTGCATCACCTCTGACCAGATTGACCTAGAAGGGTGCTCTTTTTCGTTGGTTCGATGATTGTGAGGCGAGCTTTCAGAAGCTCAAGACAGCTTTGACTATAGCACCAATTCTTGTTTTGCCTTCCGGTTCAGGGATGTATACGGTATATTGCGACGCTTCACGGGTTGGCTTGGGTTGTGTATTGATGTAGGAGGGGAGAGTTATTGTATATGCCTCCTGTCAGTTGAAGATTCATGAGAAAAATTATCATGTGCACGATCTGGAGTTGGCGGCGATTGTCCATGCTCTTAAGATATGGAGGCATTATCTGTATGGGGCGTCATGTGAGGTTTATACTGATCATCGCAGCTTGCAGCATCTGTTCAAGCAGAGGGATCTCAATTTGAGGCAGCGTACTTGAGTTACTGAAGGATTATGACATCACCATTCTTTATCATCCGGGCAAGGCAAATGTGGTCGCGGGTGCCTTAAGCAGGAAAGCAGAGAGTATGGGTATCTTGGCATTCATTCTAGCGGAGGAGAGGCCACTAGCTTTGGACATTCAGCCCTTGGCTAACAGACTTGTGAGGTTGGATATTTCAGAGCCCAGCCGAGTCCTTACGTGTGTTGTTGCCCAGTCTTCATTATTGGGGGAGATCAAGGCCCGGAAGTTCGATGATCCGCATTTGGCAGTTCTCAGAGAGACAGTGCTACAGGGTAGTACCAAGGAGGTTTCTATTGGCGAGGATGGTGTCCTGCGACTCCAAGGTCGCCTATGTGTTCCTAATGTCGATGGCTTGAGGGAGAGGATTCTAGCGGAGGCACATATTTCGCAGTATTCTATACACCCAGGTGCTACGAAGATGTATCGTAACCCGAGGCAGCATTATTGGTGGCGATGAATGAAAAAGGACATAGTGGAGTATGTGGCGAAGTGTTTGAATTGCCAGCAGGTCAAGTATGAGCACCAGAGGCCAGGCGGCTTACTTCAGCAGATGCCCATTCCTGAGTGGAAGTGGGAGCGCATCACTATGGACTTCGTAGTGGTATTGCCCCGGACCTTGCGGAAGTTTGATGCAGTGTGGGTCATTGTTGACAGGTTGACCAAATCGGCACACTTTATTCCGAGTATGACTACTTACTCTTCAAAGAGGTTGGCTCAGATTTACATTCGGGAGATAGTCCGGTTGCACGGTGTGCCTATTTCCATCATATCAGATAGAGGCCCTCAGTTCACTTCCCATTTCTGGAGAGGCGTTCAGAGTGAGTTGGGGACCCGCATGGAGCTCAGTACAGCATTTCACCCTTAGACCGACGGGCAGTCAGAGCGGACAGTTCAGATTCTGGATGACATGCTTAGAGCATATGTGATTGACTTTGGAGGACAGTGGGATCAGTTCCTGCTTTTGGCCGAATTTGCTTACAACAATAGTTATCAGTCCAGCATTGAGATGGCCTCATATGAGGCTTTATACGGCCGGCGATGTCGTTCTCCGATCGGGTGGTTTGAGCCCGGAGAGGCTAAGTTGTATGGTACAGATCTAGTGAAAGATGCCTTGGAGAAGGTGAAGCTAATTCAGGAAAGACTTCGCACGGCATAGTCCAGACAGAAGAGTTACGCGGATCAGAAGGCGCGTGATCTATCATTCATGGTCGGTGAGAAGGTTCTCTTGAAAGTCTCACCGACGAAAGGTGTCATGAGGTTCGGGAAGAAGGGCAAGTTAAGCCCAAGGTTTATTGGCCCATTTGAGATGTTGAAGCGAGTTGGAGAGGTGGCATATGAGCTTGCTTTATCTCCCAGCTTATCGGGAGTCCATCCAGTTTTTCACGTGTCTATGCTTCGGAGGTATCATGCCGACTGGTCCCATGTGCTAGACTTTAACACTATTCAGCCAGACGAGAGATTAAGCTACGAGGAGGAGCTAGTTGCCATTGTTGATAGGTAGGAGCGCCAGTTGAGGTCCAAGAGGGTTACTGCAGTAAAGGTCCAGTGGAGGGGCCAACCAGCCGAGGAGGCGACCTAGGAGTCCGAGGAGGACATGCGGAGCAGATATCCACACTTATTCGGCACTTCAGGTATGAATCTAAACCCGTTCGAGGACGAACGTTTGTTTAAGAGGTGGAGATGTAACGACCCGACTGGTCATTTCGCTTTTAAGAACCCCGTTCCCTTAAATTTGACTTCCCGCGCTTGCCTTGACTGATTTACGACCTGCGGGGATGGTTGGTTCGGGATTTGGAGGAGTTTGGGTTGAAATAAGCACACTTGATTCTTTAAGATTTTCTAAAAGGCTAAGTTTGACTTTGGTCAACATTTTTACTAAACGGACCCGGACTCGTGATTTTGAACGGGGCAGTGAAGGCTCGCGAAGTAGACAGCAAGCAGCAAGCAAGAGCTTCTCAGCCCCCTAACCTTTCTCTTTTTTTATAATACTTATTTATTTTTTCCGGTAAGCTTTGAAGCTGGCTGCTCTGCTATACTATACTAGTTGTAGGGCGCTAGCGCGACGGTCCCGGAGGATCCGTCGGAAAATATGGGACTTGGGCGTATGCCCGGAATCGAATTCCGAGGTCCCTAGTCCGAGTAATGAATTTTTATTAGAAATTGTTAAAACTGAAATTCTAAGGATTTAATGAAATTTGATAATGCTTGATCATATTGGTATCGGGCATGTATGTTGATTCTGGAGCCCGGTACAGGTCTAAAATAACATTTAAGACTTGCCCGCAAAATTTGGTGTCAATCCAAGTAGTTTAAGCACGTTAGAAGTGAATTAAGAACTTGAAGTTCATAAGTTTGATTCAATTGGTTTTAGGGGGTGATTCTTAGATGTAGCGTTGTTTCGGGCATTCTGAAGGTTCGAGCGAGTCCATTTCATGATTTTAAACTTGTCGGTATGTTCGGGCGGGGTCCGGGAGCCCTGAGCGTCAATCGGACGAGGCTCGAGTGAAGTTGGAAAATTTGGGAAGAGCTGAAGCTTCAGGTTGCTGCCATAACCGCACCTGCGGTTGGTCAGCCGCAGGTGCGAGACCGCAGAAGCGGTAGCTCTCTCACAGATGCAGCCAAGGCAGGCCAAGCCAAAACCGCAGAAGCGTCTGCGCAGAAGCGGTCCTAGCTCGCTTGGCCAATTTCGCAGATGCGGCCTTCCTCTCGCAGAAGCAGGACCGCATATGCGGTCCCCTGACCGCAGAAGTAGAAATCACTGAAGCAGTAAGCTTCATTTAATACGGGCTCTAAGTCATTTTGGCCATTTTTCACTCACCCATTGGGCGATTTTGGGAGCTTTTGAGAGAGGATTTCCACATAGCATCTTGAGTTTCGGATTGTGCGGTTCCAAATTGAGGGTTTGAGCACGTTCTTGATATTGGAAGTACGCTTTGGAGCGAGGTGAGTCTCCTATCTAACCTTGTAAGAGGGAATTGCCCCCATAGGTGTAATAATTGAATAATTGCCACTAAATGCGGGGGCTACGTGCGTACTAGGTGACAAGAGTTCGTGCGTAGCTACTATTATGCTTAAGTCCGGGTAGTTTAGGACCCAAAAGCATGCTTTATGTGATGTTCTTGTGACTCTATGATTAATTTAGGGATTTCTTAAATCATGTTAGATGTGGTAGATGACTCTAATAAGAAGAACATCTTTTCTTCGCCTTTAAAAGAGAAATTTGGTATTTTCGTGAGTAATTGCTCTCTTGGTATATATTCTTGTCTGTCTGCTGTTGTGCTTAAATACATTTGACCGCGTCGCATGGATGATTCGCGAGCGGGGTAATAGATGCATCTAAGGTTCGCGCTGTTCGACCCTCCGGCAGTGCACACTTTATTTTTATATTGCATCGGGCCGTACGACCTCGGCACTACTTGCGTATGCTTATTGATTGGTATATTGCTGTGAATGGAACTTTGTTATATGCCCTAAAATGTAAATGGTTAACTGTGATATCATCTAGTAAAGGACCAATTGCTTCATGTTGTATATTGTTAATCATTGTGCTGTCCATGCTTAGTACATCACTTATCATATTATTTGACCCTAGTGAGTGTCATGTCGACCTCTCGTCTCTACTTCTTCGAGATTAGATAGGATACTTACTGGGTACATATTGTTTATGTACTCATACTACACTTCTGTACTTAATTGTACAGGATCTGAGGCGGGTACATCTGGTTACCAGGCTGGTGCATACCCTTGATCCGGCCGAGATTCCACGGTGAGTTGTTCCCCTTCCTATGTCGTTCAGCAGCCCGATGGAGTCTTTTCTTTACTTTTGGCTGTCTACTCTATTTCAGACAGTAGGATTGTGTTATTCTCTTGTATATTCTACTAGTTTCCCACGCACTTGGCACACACATTAGTAGACATTTTTTTTTGGGAATTGTATAATTATTTTGGTACATTACTGATTATCACTCGTTTTTAACTTCAAGTTTAGAAATTGTGGTACTTATTTTGGTAAAGTAAAATGAACACTTATTGATTCTTCCGCGTTGGCTTGCCTGACAATGGTGTTGGGCGCCATCACGGCCTATAATGGAAATTGGGTCGTGACACTAGAGATATCGATAAACTTAAAGTGGAGTCATACTGAAATAAATCCGACCAAACAATCATTTAAATTTTTAGATAGCCGATTAAAGTAAATTTTAAATTAAGGATAATATCTTCACTTGCATCATTATAAAGATAATCATTATTATAATATATATGAAGTTTTTGAAATTCAAATTTCAAAGTAGAAATATTTTTTGAAAGATAAAATCATACCAAATAAGAGTTCAAGTCGTAGTATAAGAGTCACGTCGCAATCAAAGAATCATTTATATCGTGTCAACCTTTGTGCTTTGCCATAAATATGAGTTATTATTTTACTTTGTGGCTATTTTAGATTCCAATGACACCTCTGAGAATGTTGCAAAAATAAAATTATCACTATGAGAATTGAGAAAATGTTAGTCTTTTTTCATATAGTGTTTCTTAATTAATATCTGACGATTATCTATAATTATTTATAAGGTTTAAATGTTAAGGTTATTTACATATAATTCAAATAACTCAGATATTTAACATGGTTAATGTCAAATATCAAAATGGAGTAAAAAAAATTCACTAGCTAAAGAATTTTTTATATTTTTAGATAGCCAACTAAAATGAGTTTTGAATAAAGAATAATATTTTCAATTACATTATTATAAAAATAATTATTATTGAAAAATAATGTGTTAGAAACTGAAATTTTAAGAAAGAAATATTTTTTAAGAGATATCAACACACCAATAAGAGTACAGGTAGTAGCAAAAGAGTTAAGTCTTATCCAAAGAGTTATTCATTGTCTCAACATTTGATTGTTTTGCCATAAATATGAGTTATTAGTTTGCTTCCTAACTATTTTTAGAATCCAAAGACACCGGCAAGAATGGTATCAAAAAAGAAAATAGAAGAAATGGTTAATTTTTTTTCATGTAGTTCAATGATTATCTATATTTATTGAGAAAGTGTAAATTTTAAGATTATTTACATACAATCCAAATAACTTAAATATTTGACATGATTAGTGTTCGCGCATCTGTTGTAACGACCCGACTGGTCGTTTTGAGCTCTAGCGCGTCGTTCAGCGGTTTGAATCCCTGAGTAGCTTCACTTCAGGTATTATGACTTGTACGCGTGGTCGGAATTGAATTCCGGGAAGTTCGGAGTTGATTTGGAGAGAGAATTCTCATTTCGGAAGCTTTAAGTTGAAAGAATTGACTAAGATTGGATTTTTGAGTAAACGACCTTGGAATCGGGATTCGAAGGTTCCAGCAGGTTCGTATGATGATTTCAGACTTGGGCGCATGTCCGGATCGGGTTTTGGAAGACCCGGGAACGTTTTGGCACCTATTGTGGAAGTTAGCATTTTTGGAAGAATTTCATAAGTTTGGGTTGAAGTGCATCTTAGTGTTACCAATATCCGTTTGGGATTCCGAGTCTGGGAATAGCTCCGTACGGTGATTCTGGTGTTGGGAGCGCGATCGGGAGTGAATTCAGAGGTCCGTGGGTCATTTTGGAGTCATTTGGCTAAAGTTAGAAATTTGAAGGTTTTTGAGAAGTTTGACCGGAAGTGGACTTTTTGATATCGGGTTCGGAATCTGAGTCCGAAAGTTGGAGTAGGTCCGTAATGTCAAATATGACTTGTGTGTAAAATTTGAGGCCAATCGGACTTGATTTGATAGGTTTCGACATCGAACATAGAAGTTGGAAGTTCTTAGTTTCATAAGCGTCAATAAGAAGTCGGCGCGTTCTAATTATATTATTTTGTGTGCAGATAAGGACTATTAATATGATGGATATCAATTGGATATGATAATAAGTGTACGAGGCATATTATAAGATATATGGGGTCTAAGGAAAGTCCTAAGTCTAAGCCCTGTTGAAAAATTTCATAATAGACTAAAATTTCAAAGAGAATGCGCACAAGACCCTACTTTGGACGAGCATATCTACATGTATATAAGGTCTTATGTGATGCAGAACCTATCAAATGAAAGATCTCTGAGTCTAGTTTCCAACGCTTCAAACCGTTCGTCATTTGGACATTCTTACGCAAAGTAATGACCAAATTACCAAAGGCTGGAAAATGTGATCCTGGAGGAGAAATTATGTGATCGCCTAGCAAATATGCGGTCCGCATACTTGATATGCGACAGAAAATCAGGTCGCATACTGGTCCAGAATTGCCCAATTTTGGGCACCGAGTTTATGCGATGGTTTTGCGGCCCGCATACCCATTCTGTGGCGCATTATGCGATCGCAGACCTTGTTTCAGAGGCTTAATCTTCCTATTTTATAACCCGACCCCATTTTGATAAATATGCTTTGGGGTTTATTTTGAGGTGATTCTCCAAGCATTCTAGAGAGAGGTGAGAGCATTTTAGAGAGATAAGGAGGAAACTCAACATTCAAATCATCCAATCTTGCATCAATCTTCAAGAATCAAGGAACCCAATCACAAAATCTTCATCTAAGAGGTAAGGTTCTATACCCTAATCTTCAATTTCGTTTTTGGATGATTTTGAGCAAGAATACACGGGAAACTTGAGATAAGTTACTTGTGGTCATTGTTAATCAATAATATGGGATTATCATCGAATATTCCGTCAAGATTACTTGTTTTTGGGTTGAAAATGGTAGAAATCTTTCAAAACTTTAATTAAAGATTTGAGGGTCGAGTTGATGTTAGAATTTAGCAAAATTGGTATGGTTGGACTCGTGGTTGGATGGGGGTTGATATTCCGTGACTTTTGTCGGGTTCCGAGACGTGGGCCCCGTGGATGAATTTTAGAAAAACTTGTATTTAGGGTTGGAAAATTATTTTAATAGATGGAATATGAACTCTTGAGCGTATATTGACTAGTTATTACTCCATTTGAATAGTATAGAATCGTTTGGCTCCAATTTGAGGGTTGGAGCGCATTCTTGAATTTGGAAGTAAGCTTCGGAGCAAGGTGAGTCTCCTTTATAACCTTGTAAGAGGGAATTGTCCCCATAGGTGAATTAATTGAATATGTGCTGCTAATTGTGGGGGCTACTTACGCACGAGGTGATGAGAGTTCGTGCATAGCTACTATTATGCTTATGTCCGGGTAGTCTAGGACCCAAAAGCATGCTTACTTGTAATAAATGCAATCTTATTGATAGTTTAAATTGCTTAAATCATATCGAAGTGGCAAATGATTTTCTAAACGAGTAAAACTTCATTTTCATGGCTTGTAAAAAGGGAAATTTACACCTCCTTGAATAGTCATCTCCTCGATGAATGTCTTGAATGGCTGTTTGAGTATGTGTTTCTATGTGTACCTGCGTCGCATGTATGATTCGCGAGCAGGGTGATTGTTTATATATGTTTGACTGCGTCGCATGTATGATTCGCGAGCGGGGTTATAGATGCATCTATGGTTCGTGCCATTCGACCCTCTGGCAGTGCACAGTTTAAATATTATCGGATCAGGTCGTACGTCCTCGGCATGATTTGCGCATGCTTGTATTGCTTGCCTTGAAATTTATTGAAGTGATATTGTTTCTTCTCGGTTTGAGAATAAATATATAAATGATGAAAAGGGATTTGGGAATTTCCTATAAAAGAATGAATTGCTTACTTGCTTCACTTTATTGAATTACAATCATGCTTATATAAATCTTCAATTTGTTACATTATCGATTTATCATTATTGGACCACTAAGTAAGTGTCGAAGTCGACCTCTCGTCTCTACTTCTTCGAGATTAGGCGGGATACTTACTGAGTACACATTGTTTTCGTACTCATGCTACACTTGCTGTGCATTTTGTTGCACAGGTACAGGTATTTCTAACGGCTTACTGGGCGTAGCAGCATGGACGGAGACTAAGTGAGCTGCATTTCTCGATGCGACCCGCAGCCAGTATAGTCTCTTTCAGCGTATTGTATTTACTTCTGTCCAATTTGTATTCCGGATAGTGATTGTACTTTATTCGATCCTCTTAGTAATTGCTCATGCACTTGTGACACCGGGTTCTAGGATGTCTATGGGATTATTCAGTATTTGAAATTGTTAAAGATATCTTTATTTATTCAGTGGAACTTATTCTTTATTGTTTAAATATATAAAAGAAGTAAATTCAGAGTTATCTAAAACAAGAAGTTATTAATTAATTAGTGTTGGCTTGCCTGACAACGGTGTCCGGCGCCATCCCGACCCTTAGTGGATTTTGGGTCGTGACATCCGCGCGGGTACTAATACTAGTATTATATTAAAAGGAGGGTAGTATGTATTGTAGTTAAGCCTAGTGGCATATTGATAAAAAGTCACTTGGCATTTTTAGAATAAAAAATTAGAAAAATTTAATGAGAATCTATATAAAGATTTTGAATTGATAATCTAAATCTAATCAATGAAATTTCGAAATGGTTTGGACCATAAAAGAAAGGAGCTTATTTTGTGGACTCTGTTTGCATGTACATTTATTAATTGGGTTTTCATCCAATTAAACTTAAGTAGTTAAAAAATTAAATTAATAACATTGCTTTAGTATAATAAAATTAATTGAATTTTACATGCATACAAATTGAAAGCCAAACCTCTTAGCATCGATTTATATTTTTAAAGAAAAAATTTAAAATATTCGTGTAATGTAAAGTTATCCCAAACTATATTTTATATTTATACTGTTTCAAGTTACACAAAGATCAAATTTACACAAATGAATTTGAGCTAAATGACATAAATAGAGGTGACCATCTAATCTAAGATAGCTAAATTACATAAGGATTAAGACAAATTAGATTTGATCAAATTTAATTTATGGTGAAATCAATTGAGATTGACTCATAACTTTTACTAAATAGATTTTGAAAGCTTTCAAAAAATAGGGATTCCTATTTAATAATTATTCACTATCAACATAATCAATTTTCTTTATTTTCATAATTTGAATATTTTTGAAAATATTACGTAGAGAATAAAATGATAGTGGAAATGCGATTACAACAATTAGATATGATGTGTTCAACCAATTAAAATAAATATTTTTTTCTGATTAATATTCGAATTGAGTGCAGGTAGTGTAAGTTTGAAAGCATAATATAATTTTTTTTTTTGAAAATGGGGTTCAACTTAGAAAATAAAGGGATAAGACTTATTTGAATTTGAGATGAGATTTGTTATTAAAATATTAAATAAAGTTACAACTTAATGAAAAGCCACATAAAATCTGATAATACTCTATACTCCTATTAGATAACAAAATAACGAAAATAATTATAAATTTAATATTAGAAATAAAAGAGAAAGACTATTGAAATTTGAGATTAGAAAGTTCTTAAAATCATGATGAGAACACTCAAACATGGATAAGACCACGAAATTGAAATAAAAATATATAACAAATTAAAATTTTAAAAATATAAAATAAATATCTAATATAGGTAATTTTACTAAATAAAATTCAAAAACAATTGAATCTTAAAACTAAAAGAGAAAGAAAATTTAATTGCATGTAATATACAAATAATTATAAGAATCAATATAAGCAAAATAATTAAAGAACTTATGTATTAATATTAGGCAAATTCAAAGTTACATTTTCAAATAAAATGTGCTACTATTTTTTGTAATAGGTAAAATATTAATATAAAAAATTAATTTGAATTTAATAGTAGGGAAGAGAATGTATAAAGAAAAAATAGAGATAGTGTACTTATACTATAATTAATTTAAAAATAAATAAATAAAATAATTAAATAATACTTAAAAATATTAGTGATAGATTTAAAACATAAAAGAGCTTCGAGTAAAAAGATAAAAGCATAAAATATATTAAATTTGAAGAATAAAAAATTTATATTTTATTGATGACTATTAAAAGGGTGATAAGCAATCATTAAGTTAATTGGTAAGCTTAAAAAAATCACATGATAGTATAATAACATTAAATAATAAATAATATAATAACTAAAAGTAAAGAACATAAAAAAGAGAATTTATGTATAAACGTGATGAATACGACTTATTCGACTTTAAGATGAAAAATAAAGTAGTAGTAGTTGTCGTGCCCCCTTTTTTCTCTCCTCGCGCAGAGAGGTCCGGGTTTCGACGTTCACGGGGTGTAATGACTCATTTCCTTTTGGGAATTGGGTATTTGAAGAGTCACCACCTAACGGATTATGGTGCGTTAGGGCACCTAGAGTGATTAACTCTTGGATTGGTTTGCGTTACCAGAAATTAGGGTAAGGGCTCGAAGTAACCTCGAGGGGAAGGTGTTAGGCCCCCCTCTTGGTCCACAACTGTGGGTTCCGGCCGAACTTATGTTCACAAATTAGTCTATTACAAATAAACAGTTGGATCAAATACGTTGCAAGTAAAGCACGTTAGATAACTCAAGTAGTAAGATAAAGATTTGTAAAACAAAGGTTTAAATAAAAGGGAATTTTGGTGAAGGAGGGGTCCTAGGTTGGTTATCCTATAGGATCACCCCACACAATGTCCGGTAAACACTCCTCGATGAGGGGCTACACGTGACATTAGCGCGTAGTCATCATATCCCATATCTACCCTTCCCATCCCCCTTATTGGTCATGCAAAGCGAGTGTTTGGTCAGCAATCTCTATTGCGTGCTGCTACCCGTCCCTTCTTAATGGTCCTGGAGGGAGTTAGGACCTCTACCTATAGGTGGTTCTAGACAGACCCCTATGGTTTTAAAAGGTGAAAATTCTAGGGCGACAAGCAAAACACTTAGGACTTTCAGCACATAAAAGGGGCAATTAGAGGCTTAAAGTTTCCTCCTCAAACAAGCACATAAACAGCACGACTCAAGCACAATTAAGGACTTTTATTAGACAGTATCTTAAGGCGGGATGTCTAGGTGAATATGCAGAAGACAAGCAACTTATTTTTTTATAAATTCAGGAGTAGTGACCCTAGCAGTTGCCTACTGATTTTTAAAAGCCTGTTAGGATCAAAAAAATATTAAGCAATAGAAATAGTTTCAGAGTTGCAATTTGGAAAACACCCTAAAGGCTTGCCTATACGCGGAGCACTGATTAGTACATTTATATAGTGAAACAAAGCAGGTTTTGAAACGAATTTCTGTAATATTTATAGGCATGATATCTAATGATAGATTGAGGCAGTTTTAAAGAACTTGATTCAGGAAATATGAAATACTTAATTAAGCCAATCCAGAAATGACTAAACGTGGATTAAATTGATTTATTTAGACTAGTTTAGGTTGACAGGAAGAATTTCGAGTATGGTTCCCTATAGGCATGATATCTAACTGTTGATACTGATTTTAAAGGTTTGTAGGAAAGGAACATAAACACTTGTTATAACGGAATCTAGGTTAAATTATATCCTATAGGCATGGCATCTATTAGCTAAGCTGATTTTAAGACATTGCAGATATGATTTCTATTATGGAATTATTTGAAACCTATAGGCATGGTTTCTAGCATGGTGAGATAAACATGACAAGATGTAAAACCCTATAAACATGATTTCTACATGATAAGGTAATCAAATTAAAACGTAAAGTCCTATGAGCATGATTTCTACTTGGTAAAGCAATCAGATTTAAACATAAAGTCCTATGAGCATGATTTCTACTTGGTAAAGCAATCAGATTTAATCATAGAGTCCTATGAGCATGATTTCTACCCGTATTACCCAAAAAACATGCATCTACCCATCCCTTTCACTAAATGCCCCATATTTGTTTACAAGTTATTACAGACCAATGAATGAATTACATAAGTAAATAAGAAAAATAAGAAGTTATTTTATAGGGAGCCTCGATTAGGCCCAGATTCCCAAAACCTCCAATGGCCTCGAATGCCTCAATTCCATAGACAATAACATAGTCTAGGTGCATCAAAGTTTCCTAACGATCTCAAGGATCCCGAGCAGTGCTTACACCTAGACTTGGTAACCAAAAATTGAACAAGTGCAGTGTGGAAGGGCCAGCCTCAGTATGCCAGAGTTCAGAGTGTTCTCAAGAGGATCCCAAGGCAGTACACATACTGGAGGGGGCAGAACTTATTGACTTAGGAGTAAAGTGGAAGTGATTGACACAAGTTGAAAGGTTTTAGTGAAAAACTGTATTAAAACAGAAAGTTGTTTGAAGGTAATTTAGTAAAAGCAACAGAGACTGTTTGAAAAGAGATTGAAGAAATGAACAGAAGTCCAAACACAACACCTTAAGACAGGTTTATACATAGCCAGTAGTCACAGAACCAAAGTAAATTCAGTAGTCACAAACAGGGGTCAAGGGGTTTGGGATTTATGGAACACTTGATTGCAAACACATAATCAAGAAAAGGTCTAGAAATTAATATAGACATGCTCAAAGACAGCTGACCAGGCATAGTCACAGAACTAGACATGAAGAACAAAATCACATACAGGGGCGATAGGGATTTGGGGATTCATGGAGCATATGATGGTAAGCACAGAACAAGTAAGAGATAATTGGTATAGACATGCTCAGAAACAAACAGAGGGGTAATATACTGATCTTAAGGAAGGGGAGTACATAATAATGTAAACATCAACTGCAAGTTTCACAACAAAACCACAAATAGAAGCAAACAAGAAAGAGGATGAACTGAAACAATAAGAGAATCATATTGTTGAGGAACTTTGAATTGAAACTAGAACATACCAGTAAAGAGGACAGTAAGCAGAGTGAAATAACAAGAGAACACAATGGTTAGCCTTGGCTTGCAGCCGGCTAACTTAGAGTAGTAGCAAGTAGCACAAAAGATAGCAGAAAGTTTTAGGTGTGAGAGATAGTTTTTGAACCAAGAGTTCGTGTCCTCTATTAATGAAAGACTAGGGTATTTATAGTTCGAAAGAAGGTAGCAAATAAGGTAAAAATCAAAGTCCACTAGTAATTAAGGAACTCAAAATCAGTCAGTCAGGAAATCAAGGTAAGTACTCCCCTTAAGTTAAGGGAATTAACTCAAAAGGTAACAACAAGTGATAAATAAGGAAAGAAATCAGTGTGCGACTAATAAAAAAAGATTCAAATTCAGTAAGTATAGGGTAGACAATTAGGGCTAAGTTCAGAAAACTCCCATTAAGGAAATAGTTCAGTAAGAATAAAGTACCACAGCAAATAAGGTAGGAGAATCATTTAATTTAAACAGACGAGGTAGAAATTTAGGGTTTAAAAAGAAGGTCTTTCAATCAAACCATAAAATAAGGAATCCAGAATCAATCAAGAGGAAGTTAGGATTCAATACTCAACATATAAATAGAGTAAGAGCAACCAGACATAGCAAACAGGCAAGGTCAACAATATCGATAGAAAGAGGCAAGTCTTGAACAATCAAGATGAACATAATCACATAAAGGTGGTATAAGTTAGGCTAAGAACTCAGTAAGAACATTTTCGAAGCAACGTAACCACAGAAACTTAACAAGAATCGAGTAGTCATGCTAAGCACAGAACCAAACAAAGAAAATCTAGAAATATTAAGGATTATAACATAGGCGAGTTGAAAAAAAGTAGTAAAAATATAGAATCAGTCGAGGTATGCAAAGGATAGAAGTTAAAACATAAAAAATCGATTTAAACAAGTGTAGACCCCTAATTTTAGAAGAAGGTGAAAACAAATGGCACTCGATGATTCTTGTAAAAGAGATTCAAGAACAGTGTAAAACATCGAAATAACAGACCTAAATCGTTTAAAAATTGTACAGATCTAGGAGTTGTTAGCAAAAAGTTAGGGTTTCAGAAGAAACCCAAGTAGAGATGAAAGAACCTGTTTAGAAACTCAAAGATCGTAACAAATACAGTGTGATCTTGCTCGAAATCACACCGGAGTAACCAAGAACAGCCCAAACGGCAAACCCTAGTTACAAGTCGGCGTGGCCCAAGGCCCTTGAAGACCTCAGAGAAGATGAGCATGGCAAAGGAGGAGCCATTGGAGGCTTAGGGGTTGAAGGGTGGTCACCGAAGAGGACCGGAGAAGGAGGTCGGCGGGTGAGAGGAGCTAGGGTTAGGTTGAGTGGTTGAGAGATGAGAGAATACAGAGGCGGCGGGGTTTGGAAATGAGGCTAGGGTTTAGGGGTCGTTTGAATTAAAAAGGAAAGGAATCATATGGGCCGTTGATCTGAAAGATCAACGGCCATGATCTAATGGATTCTGGGTCGGGTAAGTGTGTATAGGGTCTGGGTCGGGTATTTTAATAGGAAATTGGGCTGGGGTTGGGT
>NW_017672947.1:0-1319 GCF_001879085.1 Nicotiana attenuata
TGAAGGAGGCTTCAATACTGGTGCCTTTGGTTTTGGTTGTAGATAGGAATTGAAGGTGGAAATGGCTTCTTATAAATTGGAGGGAAAGGTTTATTATGAATAGGGAGTAGAGGTAAATATATCTTAGGGTAATATTTCTTTTTCCAAGAATGAATCTTGGGAAAAGGTGGCAACTTTTGCAATGGTGGATATTTATAGTGTGGCCATAAGATAGCAGAAGTGCACAAGGTTGTAGAGAACGTTAGATTTCCAGCTGGTTTTAATGTGTGTTTTTCATCCTTTTCAGATTTGATGACTACAATCTTGGACCTGTCTATGCCATTGTGTGCTGGACATGGTGCAGCATATATAAACCTTTTCTACTCTCTGCAAGAAGCTGCACCTAATTAACGGCAACAGATTCTGTTTTACTCATATAAAAACTTCCAACTTTGTAATTTTCAGGCCTTACACCTTACACCAAACCATATTAAATAATTAGGATAGTTCAATGCTAAAATAAGTTGAAGATATACATTAATTCTCATAGTTAAATAGTTAAAGTTTCACGTGCAAGCATATGTCATTTTGGTGTAAAAATCTCGTGCAAATAAACTATCATTTCGATCTAAGTACTTTTCTTTATTTTCCTTTTATTTTCCTGTATTTATCTGTTTTCCCTCATTTCTTTGTAATGCTAATTACACTTGTGCAATGTAGGTGAACCGGGTTTGACTTGGAGCAAAACTTGTGAAGCATATTGAAGTTGGACCAACTTGTATAACTTTTCGTATTCGGGAATTTACCTTGGTAGAACGACTTGATAAGTGGAGGGTGCTGTACGACTTGAAATAGGATTTTGCTGTTCTGCTACGTACTGTTATCTACTTCAGGTTGGTGATTCTCTTTGTCAATTTTTTTTCTCAGAATGTGGCAGGTGGCATCTATATATGAGTTAGTGTAATTAGTATTGTTAGTGCAATTACTAACTTTCTCTCTTAAAATTTTTGATGATAGCGCGCACTTAAGTAAATGGTTCGATCATGATTTACTTTTTTCTTTCTCTATTCTGCTTGTATTTGATTAATTGTGTCGTTCTTATACAAGTTGTGTTGCTTTCAAGTGTCAACAATCATTGTTTTGTTGAAAGACATGTACTATTCCAACCAAATAAAGTGTTTGTCTTCTCTTTAATTGTGTGTCTGCACCATTAATTTGAATTATGATCAATATAACATATAATTTATTCGTTCTTTATGTAGATGGATTATCGTAGTTGGATGTATAATAGGAATTATCCTAATCGTCAGTTTTTGAGGGAGGAATTTATAGAAGGGGTT
>NW_017672947.1:3610-59476 GCF_001879085.1 Nicotiana attenuata
ATATATTGCCATACAATATGTGTGCATTTTAATGGATTGATAGTTGACTGTGGTTAGTTTGTTAGCTGGATGAACGAAATTTATATACAGATTGAAATCATCAATCCACTCACTGAAAGAAAAACCAATTTACAGGGGATAATCAGTGAAGCTCAAGTGGACTCCATATAATCTCAGCTTCATGTTGTATTTTTGATTCTATGTTTCTCTCAAGGATCTAGTTACTTAAAATTTCTATCTCTTAAATTGCACTCTGTTTTTACAACAAAATGCTAGTATAGGTACAACTTTCGTTAACACGTTTATTATATTTGTAGAAAAAAAAAATTGGGGAGGAAGATGAGCCATGATGAGTTCTTCATGGAGACTCACATCCGAAAGAAGAAGGCACCGACAGATCCAACTAAATGGGTCGAGGACCGGGAAGAGACTACACAGGTAAGTTTCATAACTACTATAAATGTTTATAATATTATATAGTTAGTAATTTTCTATCTTCTAAATAAAGGGTCGCTACAAGATCAATTTGGAGGAGTACACTCACAGCTTGCCACCGAATGAGCAAGGCGAGCGACCGCCCATTTCAGACGAAGAAGAGAAGAGGATATGGTTGGATACTGTCGGTGGTCCTAAAAAGGGGATGGCATACGGCCTTTCAGATAAATCGTTTCGGCGCTACAGGGCTGGATTGCAAGGTATAGGGACTTCCGCCCAAGGCGAGGCGATTGATAGTTTGGCTATATCGTCTATGGAAGAGAAGATCGCAAAGCTGACAGCAGAGCTTGAAGAGAACAAGGCTAGAGAAAAGAAGAGATTTGATACCCTTCAAGGTCAGCTAGAAAGAAGGGACAAACAATTTGAAATGCTTCAAGGTCAGCTGGCCAATCTTCTTGCTTGTGGTGCTTTCCCCATTCCCCGGTCTCCTCCTCCTTCCCCACCCGCTGGCGATGAAGGTCCTGGGAACGAAGATGAAGATGATGCTACATAAAAAACTCATTGAATCTTGTGTATTTTTTAACAAAGTTGTGAACTTGTCAATATTTTGTTGTTGGTTATTTGAATGATATTATATTGTTATTGAACACTTTAGTAGTTGTTGTTGTGGTTATTAGTTGTTGTGGTTGTGGTTATTAGTTGTTGGTTAATTGTTGTTGCTGGTGGTTATTAGTTGTTATTTTGTTGGGTTTTCATGGTTGAATGACAGCAATGTAAGTTGCCATTATAGGAAGTATATTGGTTTAAATTGGCAGGTAGTGTAGCTTAAAAGCAGTCATTTCCTGCGCAGTTTTTTACCCAGATTTCCGACCGAGTTCGGGTCGGAAATTAATTTTTTTGCCCAGAAATTCATAATTTCTGACCGATTTCGGTCGGAAATTTCAAATAAATTCCCCAGATTAGTGAAATTTCCGATCGAATTCGGTCGGAAATTATGAATTTATATTTATTTTTTAAATAAATTAACAATTTACAAAATAATTATTTAATTAAATAATATTATTATTTAATTAAAACTAAAATAAAAAAAATAATAATATTTTCTGACCGATTTCGGTCAGAAATTTGAAAATAAAGAAAATTAATATTTAATACTTTCTGACCGAATTCGGTCGGAAAATAAAGTTTGACACGGGCAGTCGGAAATTTTCGACCGATTTCGGTCGGAAATTTCCGACCAACCGTGGTCGAGCAAAGTTTGCGACCATTGTTTTTTCGTCCAATTAAAAACGGTCGGAATTTGGTCGAAAATTGTCAATTTCCGACCGATTTCGGTCGCAAATTGTGGACGGAAATCGCCTAATTTCTAGTAGTGTAGTTGGTATACAATTTGGTAGAATGCATACAAAATTATATGAAATATTATTTTCAAGGTTTGTAAGATGTGAATTAGACTTACATTAATACTTGAAAATTATTTTGAGATCATGAAGATGATATTTTATATGTGAATCAAGATATATACATATGTTAGTTTGATATGAATAATATATCAAATTGTTGAAAAGTTTAAGGGTTACAATAGTTTAGTTAGAAGACAATTTGAAAAGAAAATTAAAGTACTTGCAATTTTCTACCCTTATTTTGGAGACTAAAATTTTCGTAATTTTCTACTTGTTCGTTGAGATTAAAGTCGGGGTGACTTTCTACTCATTTGTCGAAGATGAATGTCTAGATGACTTTCTACTCGTTTTGGAGATTAAAATCTTAGTGAATTTGTACTCCAATTTATTACTCGATTTGAAGATTAAAATTTTTACCGATTATTAAATTTGGTTGTGTCATATATTACTCGGTTTGAAGATTAAAATCTTCACTGTTTATTAGATCTGGTAATTCGGTTTGAAGATTAAAGGCTTCATTGTTTATTAATTAATTCTGGTTGTGTCAGATTGGTTTGAAGATCAAAAAAATCACCATTTATTAATTCTGACTCTATTGTGATATAACAATAGTTCGTGTGATTGACTCTACAAAATAATAGGGGTGGCGAATATGAATCTTTTGAAGAAATATGTTTGGATTCATTCATCAAACAACGGCCCCATACACGCCATAAAATGGTATTGAGGAAAGAAAAAGACCGATCTTGAAATGTTAAATGCTTTGTTGATAAGTTTTGGTTTATTCCAGAACTTATGGGGGAAGCTATTCTTATAGATAACCGAATACTCAATCGAGTTTCCCATAGCAAAACGCAATCCATTCCATATGAAAATGAAAAAAATTTGAAATACCTCAAAGTATGGGGTTTTTTGGATAAAGTGTAGGTCCTAAACTTAAAAGGGTAATAATAGGACAGAAAACCGTTGATTGTGTTTTCACAAGATATGCAATCAATAGTAAAGTAGATCGATTTCTGGTTCAAGAATCAGAAAATATAGAGATTAATATTTATACGATGATAGAATCAGATAATACTGAATTCTTTGGCAATATTCGAATAAAATGGTGTTACACCCCATGTTTTCGTAAGTAAGAGTACGTCTTAATTCAATTGATGTAAGACCGAAAATGAGATCATCTTTGTAAGTATATAAAGTAAGTTATCATGTTACCTCGGATGTTACATATATTGAGGATCATGAACAACAAGTACAAAGAGGGTTGGAATATTTAGAAGCTAAAGAATTAAAGAAAGCAATGTTTCGTCGAAAGTCGACATGTTGGAAATGTTATAGCATGTACTTTTAGGGTGAGACTAGGGTGGTTAACATGATAAGGAAATTATGTTATGAGTTATGTTAGTCGTATTATAGTCGTGTGTTATTCTTTGAAGTCAAGCGAGTTGTGGAACAAAAGTCGATGAAAGTCATCACAAGTTACGTTCATAAGTTTTACTGAATATTTAGGTCAAATGTAACTGCGATTTTCTCCCAGTATACTTAGATTTATGGGGTGTTTCCACCCATCAAATTGAAGATCTATGAGTCTATTTTTGAACGCATTAAACCGTGTCAATATGACCTCGGAGTAAAGAGATATATGCATTTTTGCGAGACTGCGCATGCTGCTAGGTGACAAGTAGGTGTGTCACCTACTTGCTTAAATGAGAGTCCAAAAGGGGGCTATTTCGGGTCGGCCAAAGAGACGAATATAAGGGCTTATCTCCTGCAATATAACACCCATTACATAACACATCCATACCTAAACCCTTGCAAACATCCTCCCAAAAATTTCCACAAACCCTAATTGATTTTCTCTCTCTTTCAAGTTCTAATTGGAGGTAAAACCTAGAGTTTGAAGAACCAAGATAAGAGTTGAGTTATCCAACAAATAAGGTAATTTTACTGTTCTCTTCCATCCATTTTCCTACTGTAAATGCATGGTGATTCGTTCTATATTTGTAAGAACTCACGAGTCGGTGATGGGAAGCCGTAAGTTCGAGTTATTCACTTGTAGCGGACTGTTTTGGATTGTTGTTGGGCTGCGTGTTTTATTACCGTTTTTTGGAGTTTTGGAGGAGTAAGGGTGTGGAGAAACACCACATAAATGCAGGTGGGGGCTGGTCGTTCGTCGTAACATTTTCGGGTCGTCTGACACTACTATGGTGGTCGTTTTGTGTTTGAAGAGATTGGGGTGTATTAAGCTGTTTTATAGTATTTTGTGGTGTATATATGGTTGGAAAATAATGTATATATTTTGTTCTTGTTGCGTTCTTGTGTTATTGGTGTTATCTTGAATTTGGAGGAAATAAGGATTATAGGGGGAGATGCTGCCCGTTTTAATACAAAATAAGCTTGTCGTTCGTTGTGCGATAGTAGTACCTTTCGTAACTTAATGATAGTATTATTATCGTGGTTGTAGATTAAGGTGTGAAGAGAAGTTCAACTTGGTGATTGGAAATATTGTGATAAGGTATGTTAAGGCTAAACCTTTCTTCATTTTGGCATGATTCTGTAACTACATGAGTTTGATAACGAGGCATAAAGAGAAGTTCGTATTCCGGAACTTGTGTACATTATCCTATTCTCATAAGTTACAGTATTCTCCCTTATCGGGACTTTAAATTCAGTCAAGTGTTGTCTTCTTCCAGTCAAGAGAGCAGAGGGTGTTTATATATATATAACATACAGTATTTTCACCACCATGGAGCTATAATCGGTGGGCAGGCCCCTATTGTGCAACCTCTGATCAGATGATAAGTTATATACCGAGCCTCTTGTGGCCAAGCGCCTATGAGCGAGCGCAGAATGGACGAGATACAAAGCCTAGTATGGCCGAGTGCCTATGAGCGAGCCTACTATGGCAGAGCAATTACACATACCGAGCCTTATATGGCCGGACAACTATTTTACTTACTATATTGAGAAAGATAAGTCGGTATCAGCAGGTAAGCATATCTTCAATTATATTTGACTCCCAGGCACTTTCAATTATTATATTATCAGTTCAGTTTCAGCTTTCAGTTATTTTGTTGCCTTACATACTCAGTACATTATTTCGTACTGACGTCCCTTTTGCTGGGGACGCAACATTTCATCCCTGCAGGTCCTGATAGACAGCTGGATAGACCTTCCCAGTAGACAAAGTCAAACATCAGCTTGGTTGGTAAGCTCCACTTCCTCGGAGTTACCAGGTCTATGCCTTGGAGTCCATTTTATATATACAAGTTTGATGGGTAGGTCGAGGCCATGTCCCAACCATGATACAATTCAGTTATCCCAAGAGGCTTGTAGGCGAGTCCTGTACATTTTTTATATCAGTATTGTGGCTTTACCAGCCCTATATAGATGTTTAGTTTGGTATTGCTGGTTGTAAACGTTATTTTCAGATGATTCAGAATATGGCCTCATCAGCCTAAGTTGAGGGTTACCCCTCCAGAGTTCACAGTTACAGAGTGGTACGCTCGGGACGAGTATGACACCAGGTGCCGGCCACGCCTCTTCAGTTTTGGGGTGTGACAAATGGAATATGGGTCATCTAATGGAAAATTTAAACGACCTCGTGAAGAAACAAAAGAAAGTACGTTTAGTGAGGAAAATCTAAGACATAGTAAACGTCAAAAGATAACTACTTCTTTTGGACCAGATTTTCTAACTTGTTAGAAAATGAGCCTCAAATGTTTAAAGAAGTAATGTCTTCCTCAAAAGCACAATATTGGAAAGTAGTAGTCAATAGTGAATAGAATCCGTATTAAATAATCATACTTGGGAATTGGTTGATCTTTCTCTAGGGAACAAACCTTTGGGTTTTAAGTGAATTTCTAATGGAAAATGAAAGTTGATGGTACTATTGACAAATATAAGGCAATATTAGTTATCCAAGGGTTTACACAACGAGAAGGTCTTGATTATTTTGATACATACTCGCCGATAACGAGGATTAAATCTATTCGGGTGTTAATAGCGTTAGCCGCCGTGTATGGCCTTGAAATCCATCAAATGGATGTGAAGACATCGTTCTTAAATGGAGATTTTGTAACGACCCGACCGGTCGTTTTGAGAATTCGCACTTCGCTCCATAGTTTGGGGGCACAAGTAGCTCCATATGATGTATTAGGACTTGTGTGCAAAATTTGAGTTCATTCCGAGTGGATTTGATATGTTTTGGCGCGAGTTTTTGGAAGTCGAAAGTTCATTAAGTTTGATTTGAGGTGCGTTTCGTTGTTTCAATGTTGTTATGCTTGATTTAAGGCCTTGAGTAGGTCCGTGTTTTATAATGGGACTTGTTGGTATGTTCCTACGGGGTCCCGAGGAGCTCGGGTGAGTTTCCGATAGGTTTGGGCTGTGTTGCGCTCATTTTTCTTATGTTTCGACGTCGTTTCTTCAAGCACAAATGGTACCACATTACACAAATGAGCTCCGATTTCTATTTTGATTGAAGCATTAGATCCGTATCATAATTAAGGAGCCATAGCAAAAAGAATCTTCAAATTTGGACATCGTATGAGGATTTTATGGTCATTTTACTAAGAATTGGGCTGCCAGATTTTTCAGATTAATTACGAAATTGCCACTAACTTCGTATTTAAAAATTGCACTATTTCCAAATATTAAAACCAACATATCTCCTTCATTATAAGGTCAAATGGAGTGATTCAAAAGCCAAAATTGATTGAAATTTCACAAAGAATCCATTGGAGGCATCAAAAGTGAGTTTTGGGATCATTTGGCACGCAAAATGAGGTAGAACAACTGGGCAAAAATACTTAATATCGAAAGTTTGTTCATTTGGTCATATTTTGAGTTGGGGAGCTCGGATTTGGACAATTTTTGGAAGTGATTTTCACAATATGGATTGGGGTAAGTGTCGATACCCGATTTTGGTTATATTTCATAAATCCATCTTTGTTTTAGGCATTTGATTGATGATTTCAAAATGAAATTTGGGGGTTTTGTCTAAAATTTTATAAAGTCAAATTTTGAGTTTTGAATATCGATTCAGATTCGGATTTGAGTGAAACTAGTATGGTTGGACTCGTAACTGAATGGGTGTTCGGGTTTTATAAATTTTATCGGATTCCAAGGTGCGGGCCCGGGGAGTTGACTTTTTGTAAATTGTATAAGGATCATAGCTTTGTTAATTGAAATTTTTTCTCTTGCATTATTTGATGTATTTAAGTCTTCTTTGGCTAGTTGGGCCGAGCGATGATGAATTGGTAAAGAAAAAGCTAAATTGAGTATTGAGTTGACCGAATTGAGGTAAGTATCTTGACTAACCTTGTGCGGGGGGGTTTTCCCTTAGGATTTGAGTCTTCTATGCTAATTGCAGTCCGTGTACGCGAGGTGACGAGTGCGTGCTCGAACTTATTTGTGAAAAATTTGCCTTTTAGGGTTCTTAGGTCCTTATATTCACTAAGAAGGAAGTCGTTCTAATATGATTGAGTTACCTATTTGCTAGTTTCACCTCTATATGCTCTATACGATGTTGTTAGCACTTCTTTACCTCTTATTTGTTATTTGGCCCTTATTTACCTTAATTGAAGTGATTGCCTTCCTTATTGTTTTGTTACTTCTTAATTGTGAGCTTCTCTATGACTTTGTGCATATATGCTTCATGTCCAAATTGTTGTGGTTGCCTGTGTAGTTATCACGTGCCTTACATGTCTTGTTGTTTTGTAAAGGTTGTTGTATTCCTTTGATTTTTACGTGATTCTCTTGTTGTCGTGTACTCATACTCTTGGTGGTAGATATTCTTCTAATTGAGTTGTTGATTTGTTGTTGTTGATTTAAATTATGTACGGTGGGATCGGGTTGCACGATGCAACAGGAGGAATAAGAGTGATATATTGAGGAGGAATAAGGGTGAATTGATATTATACGGTGGGATCGGGTTGCACGCCGCAACAGAAGGATTAAGGGTGATATATTGAGGAGGAATAAGGGTTAATTGATACTATATGGTGGGATCGGGTTGCGCGCTGCAACATACTATGTTTATTGTTGCGATATTGATATTGTACGGTGGGCGGGTTGCACGCCGCAACAGGAGGAATAAGGGTGATGTATTGAGGAGGAATAAGGGTGAATTGATATTATATGGCAGGATCGGGTTGCGCGCCGCAACATATCTCGTATTTTGATATCCCCAGTTTTACTGTATTGACTTTAGTTCCTTCGTGCAAGACTTTGATAATTTGTATTTCTGGTTTTCACTGAGTTTTGAGGATCGAGTTATTGTCATTGACTTATTGACTTGCCGTCATTTCCTGAGTTCTTTTCCTAATACTATTATTCTGGTGAATTAATTTTCAAAATAAATTTACTACGTTGAGTCATTTCCTCCTGCCCTGCAGAGTCGTTCGTAATTACGTGATTTAAAATGAAGGAATTAATATCATGCTTCCTCGTGTGCCTTTAAATTAGAACTCGCCATATATTTTAGTATTCACTATTTCTAAAAATCATTATATTTTACAATTGCTTCCCAACTTAATCTTCTTCACTTGCCTAAGGTTTTCGTCTATTTTATTTAAAAAGGAATGTTATTATGTTTTATCTTAATAAATATTAAATGCAATAGCTATTCAATTTTGAATTTTATTCAAAAGAGTCATTTTCTTTACTCAAATGATTTCAAAAAAATAAAAATAACTTCCGCTTTCTCGATGGTTTCCTATTTAGTCTAGAAACTGTAAATTTACTTTATGAAATATAGATGGAACTTCTTGAAAATCTTAATTATAGTTGATACGGATATGATGTATTGAGCAGCACGTGAATTTTTCCGTGTAAAGTGAAAAGGAAATATGTTGGCACAAGGTGCCATGTGTGTTAAAGGTTTGGAAGTTGTGATTTTGATATGAGACTTCGAGGATTGGGATGGTCGGAATTGTGTATTAGGAATTATGCGATTGGTTGAATTAACATCGCTTTCCCTATTTAAGCACATTTTTACTTGTCTGTATCCCAGCTATGTTGGTGTTAGTTTACTTGGTTAATTTTCGTTACCATCCGTGTTTTCCCCTTATCGTCTCTACTGTCTGTAATTTAATTTCTTCCTGGGCGTTACTTTATTATCTTTATCTTGTTAGCTTTATATCATATCATGTTCTGCTTATTAGACCAGTAGGTGTCTTGACTGTTCCTCATTACTACTCCACCGAGGTTAGTCTTGATACTTATTGGGCACCGCTGTGGTGTGCTCATACTACACTTCTGTACATTTTTGTACGGATCCAGGTACTCGGTCGTCAGTAGCTGTGCGGATCGTTGCTGCGGTGACTCAAGGTAAACATACCGCCGTGTTCGCAGGTCTCAGAGTCACATTCTACTGTACTTATTTCCATTGTTTCCTTTTGTTCTGGAACAGTGATGTATTCATTTTGTACAACTATTCCTAGAGAGGCTTATGACTTGTACTACCGGTTCTGGGATTATAATTTGTTCAGAGATTTCTATTTCGAAATTGTACGAAGTTAGTAAATATTATCGTTATTCCTGTTAATGTTAGGTTTACCAAGTCTTAGAGACTAGGTGCCATCACGACTCCTTCGGAGGAATTATGGGTCGTGACAGATTTGGAGGAAGAAATTTATCTGGAACAACTTGAAGAGTTCTTTGTTCCCAAAAAAGAAAAGAAGGTGTGCCGACTTGGTAAGTCACTTTACGGATTAAAACAAGCACCCAAATAATAGCATGCAAAATTTGACCAAACAATGTTGGCAAATGAGTTTAAGATTAACGAGTGTGATAAATGAGTTTACATTAACAACACTCCAAGTCATACCGTTATTGTTTGTTTATACGTGGATGATATATTGATAATGAATGATAGAAAAGGCACATAAAATATTTGAAATGTGGGGGCTTTTAGCTTATGCATGACAAAAGTCAATGTTAGACCTAATGTCTGTATTATTTAAAAGAACTAGATGATATGATTTTGAACCCACAAATCCTTAATGGATATTGATATGGTAGTTGATGAATTCATACTTGTTCAGTCTTAGTGATGACTAGTGATGAAACTACCCATTCGGAAGTTGGTCACTTGCCTTTCCCAGAAAGTTATTTTCTTTCTTGAAAATTTATAATGTTTAGTTCTTTTATGAAAGGGTGTCACTTCGAAGGTCGTAACTTTTCATGAAAAGATGTGTGTATACATTTTTGTATGAACATCATCGTTAATGAACTGTTGTATTAATACATTGGTCTATAATATGGTGAACCAACCGATGAAAATGATAAAAATCCATAGCAAGATGGATTTGCATATTGTATAGATGTATATTCCATTATGGAATAAGAATAAATAGCATACAAACTCTAGTAAAAGGTGGAGTGGTTCAAAATGTGTTAAATATTAAAAAGTTATGGCCACAACTGATGCAACTATTTCAGTTGTTGTTATAGTAAAATATTGCTACATTAAGTGTAGTTCATATATGCAATAGAAAGTCGAGACGTATTAGTCTACGACATAAGAAAGTCTGCATTAAACTATAATGACAATGAAACGAGTCTTGAGATATTTAAAATATACTCAAAATTATGCTAAGCACTACAATAATTATACTGCGGTAATTGAGGGGTATAGTGATGCAAATTAGATTACCGGTTCTCTATTTCTAAATCAATAAGTGTAGATTTTTTCACAATCAGTGGAGAAGCGATGTCTTGGAAATTATCCAAATAAATGTGCATTGCCTGCTATACAATGAAGGCGGAGTTTGTAGCCTCAGACAAGACCGGTGAAGAAGCAGAATGGCTCCGAAATTTCATGAAGATATTCTATTTTAGCCCAAATTATTGGCACCTATGTGCATAAATGTGATAGTCAAGTGACAATGGAAAGGGCTGTGAGCGTTATGTGTAACAAAAAATCTCGTCATATACGACGAAGACATAAAAATGTTAGACAACTACTCTCTAGGGGAATTATCATAATTGACTATGTGAAGTCAAGCGATAATATTGTTTGACCAAAAAATAATAATCTTTGGTTAAACTAATTAATCAGTTATTAAGAAGGGTTAATCCTAGTTGAAGTTAATAACTTCAGATCTAAAATTAACAGTACGAAAGTTATGAGTAATGAAGAAACGAAATTAATGTGACAACAATAAATGTGCCCAATGTGATAATGTGTATGAAGAGTCAAGTATTAAGTGACAATAATTGGCAATAAATGTAAATCGGGAGAAAGATTCATCCAATATTGAATGGGGTGAATGATTCTTCCTACTGACAATGATGAATGACAGGAATGTGAGAGAATGTTGAACACTTTCTCAAATCTGGTGGAAATGATAATGGATAATCTAAAAGGAACGAATCTCTCCAGAAAGTGGTTCTTTGTATTTATCTAGAGAGCTTACTTTTCAAAAGTTTTCTTATCATATAGAATATTACATGCTCTTTACCTTATCTCTTATTCTATTTGTATGGGGTATTCCCAAAGAACCCTAAAAGTACAAATAGAGAGAATATTTTTGAGAATATTCCCTCTGAAGATCCCAATACAAAACTAGTCGTTACTACTATCTGCTCTACTCGACCTCGGTCGTGGTTGACCGCTTGGCGACTCGTTCCGTTGATAACTGGTCGACTTCAGCCAAATTTCCCATGATAAGTTAGAAATTACTCTTGATAATCACCTCTTTGTGCCGAATTTCCTCGGTCGGATTTTGACCCATACAGTTAGTCCCTCCGCTTATCGATGTTGTTCTTTGGTCGACCTCGGTGAGAAGACTTCATTAGTCGTAGTTGGGAAATTCAGGTGGGCGGGTCGAGTAGTAAAGATCACTCTCGAGATGGTAACGTGGCACTTTGCGGGCCATAGCTTATCGTGACGTTGGTTCGGACTGACATCACAGCATCATGCGTCATTATTACGCATCTTCCCGATGCAGCGAAGCGCTTCCCATGCCTCTATCATTTCGATATTTGTGTATCGGCGGTTGATTTTCTCGATTGAGGTGTATGTGTTCTCTATAAATAGGGATTGGGAATCCCTTGTATAATCCTTTATATTTTCTAGCATTTGAACCTGCATGTTTTCCTCCCTTCTTCTTCTTCCTGTATTCTCGCTCTTGTTGTTTCCATTTTCGCACCTTTGTTCTCCTTTCCGATTTGAGCGATTTCTGCTACTTCTACCTCTTTCTGTTCATATCTTTTGCATCTACAACTAACAAAGATGGTTAATACACCTCTTGTCTCTGATGGGGTTCCTGAACCAACTCCACTAGCAGTGAGAATTCCCCCTCACGATGATGTTGTTGTCGCTGTAGAGGATGAGAGCTTTCCCACCGTAGAGGAAATCATTCCTCGTAATTCAGGCTCCAGGTCGAACTTATCGAAGTCACCTGCGGACGAGCCTGAGCTTGTGAAGTTCGAGATGGATGCAACCCATCTTGCTGAGCTTACGGCCAAATACAACATCCATGCTCACATCGATCTGGTCCCAGCTGGGAACGACGTAATACAAATTCATCGTCCTGGGTATTGCGCATTTTACACGTACCCGTTCCAAGTGGGCTATTCTCTTCCTCTTTCCACGTTGGCGGAGGAATTCTGCCACTACTATGGTATCTGTCCAGCCCAGCTCTCCCCCTATATTTATATTCTCTTCCTTATGTTGATAAAGTACGCGGAGCTGGCCAACCGCCGGATTTCCATCCGCCATCTGCTACACCTTTTCGCACCAAGCTTCCACAGAGATACGATGAAACACCTCCACCATCGTGGGACCAAGGGATTGGTGGTGAAGATGGACGATAAGGAAAATCGTCCGTTTTGGTTTAATTTCTTCTACTTTAAGACGAGTACGTGGTGGCAAACCCTAGTGGATTTCCTGAAGCGTGGAACTTCGCTCGTAAGAGTTTTTGCTAACTGATTGCTTGTCGTCTCCCTCCAGTGACCTAATCGTTCTTCTTCTTCTTCTTCTTCTTCTTCTTCTTCTTCTTCTTCTTCTTTTCTACAGCTGAGAAGGATCCCCCTACGTTGGTCGCCGACATTCGCGACTGGGAAAGTCAGATTTTACCACACACGGCGGGGACCCACGAATGTTCGTCGTTCAACAAGAAGTTTCGACGTAAACCTGCTTCGACCGGTAAGTTATTCATTTCGATCTTCTGTTGCTTCGACTTTCATAGCGTCTTCTTTTTCACTCCCTCCCTCCATGTAGTAGGGGGTGTTTTTTAATTTTTGTTTTTGCTATCAGGTCAGAGGGCTGCGAGAAGAGTGAAGGCTCCTACCCCCGTTTTTCGTCAGTCGGGCGCATCTACCGGGTCTCTGCTTGCTGCGACTGCACGCAAATCCGTACCGACTGCTGCTTCTTCTCAAACCTCGGCAGGCCATTCGGTGGAGACTCCGACTTCTCCTATATTGCACTTAGTGGATGAGTCGTTGCCGAGCGAGGAGGAAGCAGTTCCATTAAAAAGGCAGAGAATAAAATTTGGCGGCGAAACAGTAGGAAGTGAAGGGTTAACTAGGGGTGATCCCGAGCTAGTCACGGTCGCATCCGAGGGTGGCATGGCTTCAAACACTGAGACTTTGCTCCCTTCAAATGTAGAAATTGCTCCCTTACTTGAGGTTGCCGTGGAAGGAAGAGGGCAATCAGGCGCAACGGAGGTCGTTCCGAGGAGTGATCCGTCACCGTCGGGGCATGCCGACATTCCTTCCTCTGCCGAGGAGAGGGGGAAAGGTGTGGCCGTAGATAGCTATGAGTCTGGATCTGACATCGATCCCGAAGAGGTACGGATGTTCGATGAGGGGTTTACTCGGGTAGAAGTGAGGACGGAGGGATCTACTCGCACCATAGTCATTCCTTTGGACTGCGACTTATTGGTGAATACAGAGAACGTAGTTCCTTCTTTGGTCCTCTCGGCTCTAGTGCCGAGAATAGGACTTTACGAACGTTTAATGATGCTGATCTGCCGTTAGGCATATCCGGAATGGCTTAAAGAGGAAGTTTGTTTTTTGTTTTTTTTGTTTTTGTTGTTCTTGTACCTTACGTCCTTTCTCCTTTTTGTTTTTACTGACTCTTTTTGGCTCTTCCTTTTTCACTAGACTCTCATTTTGGAGATCGAGAGCTGATCGGGTCCAAACCTACACTACTATTGAGTAGGGAGGATGGTCGATGCAGTTTTAACCCAACTAGGTCGGGATCGAATCCACAGGGAGTTAATAATTGGAATTAGGTTTATATCTAAGTCGATATACGGGTTTTACTCTTAATTACACCTCCACAAATGTTTGGTTTGATTCTACTTCTAACTCTATTCTATTGCATGCAATATTTGAAACTAAGTACAATGTTTTTGTTGTTGATTTCAAGGGTTTAAAGGGACTAAGGTAGTGACTTCCACCTAGGTGTATATCTAACTGGTAGCAAGAATCTAGGACAATCTTGTGATTAATTGGGCCGTAACATAGCTATCACACCTGGGTACTCACTCTATAACTCTCGGTAGTTTGAGTGATTTTACCCAATTTGACTTTCTCAAGTCCAAATGGGTATTCATGCAATTCAAGTGATATTAGCTCAAGTCGGGTATTACTATCTCTAGGTTTAACCCTTTAATTGGGGCTATCAATTTCTTGAAATCACCCCAATTCCTTGTTATAGCTTTCCTAGACTTAGTCTCTCTTTCTCAAGTAGAGACTAAGTCATAAAAGCATGAATCAGTGTTTGCAACCATTAATTCTATAGTTCTTGCAAGAACTAGGCTAAATATCACTAACCCATACACATTCAAGCCCTAAAATTCAATACCCATCAACTACCCACACTAGGGTTGGGTCACAACGCTAGCTATGGGTTTAGCTACTCATGGAAATAATAGAAATTAAAGATAAAATGAAGATAAAATTCATAATACTAGATTAAAAGATGAGAATCTAATATTGAGAGATAATTCTAGTACAAAATTGCCAAAAACGGACTGTGCAGTCGTCTCACGTACTCAGCTAAAACATAACATGACCTAAAAATGTCAAAAAGATCTATTTATACTAAGCTGAAATTTCCGGACAAAAATACCCTGCGGAGGTTGTGCGGCCGTTTAATTCTGAGCGCGGCCGCGTAATTATGACCGCGGTATGCGTTCTTCAAATCCAGATATGGGTAAAGATGAGTTTCGCAGGCCGCATAATTTCAATCAAGGCCGCGTAATGGATTTTTGCGGTCGCATAATTCTGACGCGGACCGCACTTCCTTCTTTTGCTCAAGTTGTGAGCTCTCTTATCTTCATGCACCGCAATCCGCATAATTTCCATCGCGGCCGCACATTTCTGGCGCGGACCTCGCTTATCATTTGGCGTAAAAGTGCAACTCTCTGAATCTCACTTTCGCGGACCGCATAATTCTGATCGCGGCCGCGTTGTGACTTTCGCGGCCGCACAGTATTTGTGCGGTCCATGTTTCAGATCTCTTTGCCCAGTCTTGGTTTTTGTTCAAGTTTTGACTCCTTTATGAGTTGATTATGACTCCTTTGGTTCATTTTGAACAATTCGTGCAAGCAAGCACATAACATTAGTTTACCGGAATACCATTACGCATTTTTGGCCTAAAACACAAGTAAAAGATTACAAATAATAGGTTAAAATCCCTACTTATAAAGAGCGCCGGTCGAGAGGAGAAGCGGAAGGTTGTTTTTAAGAAAATGGTTTTGAAGTTTCGTGATTATCGTGCCAAGTACCGTGAGATACGTGCCCGATTCGGCACGGACGGTAATTTCCAGTCTCTTAGAGATGAGTTGAAGCAGAAGGACGATGAACTCGTGAGGGTCATCGGAAAATGTAGCGCGCTCGAGGGAGCGCATAGAGCCAAGGAGGACGTGCTTGAGGTGAGCAGGGGGGTCGCGACTGAGTGTGCCGATCTTCAGGCTCAAGTGGCATCTCTGCGGGTTGAGCTTGAGCAGAGCTCGACCACGGCCGATGGTTTGAGTGATGAGTTGATTGGGAAGACGAAAGAGTTGGGGAAAGCCGAGGAGGCCAGGATGGCAGCTTTGGCAAGGGTGGCGGCATCTGAGGAGGTCATCTGCATCCTTAGATCTGAATAGGCGACTGAAGCGGAGGCAGCCGTGCTCAGGGAGGCAAGGCTTGAGGAGTGGGTTGGCGAGCTTGAGGGAGAGGTTTCGAATTTAAGTAATCAGGTCGTCGCTCTTGAGGCTGAAAAGGCGCAACTATTGGCTCGACCATCTTCATCTCACACTTCCGCTTATCCTAACGTTGCGCGGGATTCGTATGAGAAATGGATCCATGCCGAGGCCCAGCTAGACATATTTAGGGACTTGATGGCAGCAAGTAGAGTTACCGAGGTTGAGTTCGAGGGTGCTCGTGCTAAGGCACGCGTATCTCAAGTCGCCTGTGGTTATGATCTTGCCACGCCACGGGCAGGCGATGATGAAGACGAGTTAGGCGGGATCGAGCAAAATGCTTGGTATGATGATGCGTACTCGACTAGAGAGGATGATGGCAGAGATGGTGCTGCTGAGTCATGCTTTTTGTAATCTGTTTACTGTTACGGGCGTCTGTTCGGCCCTTGTAAGATACCTTTTTGACTTGGAATGCTATTTTTGCCATTTATTTCTGAGTCTTCTATTTTTTCTTTGGATGTTTTCCTCGAATGATTGTCTTGATTTAAAAGAACTGTGTTGGTAGGCGTTAGCTCAAACATGGCCGAGTGTGTCTTTGATTAGTTCGAGCAAAGTTAAACATCGCCATAATTAATTCGGTCGAGGTTAACAGTAAGATGAAATTCGAGCTAGGCGAATGTGAGCTGATTTGAGCGAGGTCGAATGTTACTCTTAACTAATTCGAATGAGGTCGAATGTGAGTGTCTTAATTAATTCAAACGAGTTCGAATGTGAGTTGATTCGAGTGAGGTCGAATATTACTCTTAGTTAATTCGAACGAGGTCGAATGTGAGTTGATTCGAGCGAGGTCAAATGTTACTCTTAGTTAATTCGAACGAGGTCGAATATGAGTTGATTCAGGCGAGGTCGAATCTTACTCTTAGTTAATTTGAACGAGGTCGAATGTGAATTGATTCGAGCGAGGTCGAATTTTAGTCTGAATGAATTTGAACGAGGTCGAATGTGAGTTGATTTGAGGGAGGTCAAATGTTACTTCTAATTAGCTCGAATGTGGGCGAATGTGAGTTGATTCGAGAGAGGTCGAATGTTTCTCTTAGTTAATTCAAACGAGGTCGAATATGAGTTGATTCGAGCGAGGTCGAATGTTACTCTTAATTAATTCGAGCGAGGTCGAATGTGAGTTGATTCGAGCGAGGTCAAATGTTACTCTTAATTAATTTGAACGAGGTCGAATGTGAGTTGATTCGAGCAAGGTCGAATGTTACTCTTAATTAATTCGAGCGAGGTCGAATGTGAGTTGATTCGAGCGAGGTTGAATGTTACTCTTAATTAATTCGAACGAGGTCGAATGTGAGTTGATTCGAGTGAGGTCGAATGTGAGTATCTTGATTGGTGCGGTGTTAAAACTTGGTGGAGACATAGGCGAACATCATGTGCTTGTATACTTTGCTTACTTATATACATTGGAGAAGTTTATACATTTTTCGGGATGGTATTCCAGTCCAGTCTACCTAGTCCCTTTATTGGTCGACCTGGAGAAGTATTCGAATGGTCGAGCAATGAACTTGCTAACTTATATTCTCACCTGCTCATTCTTAACTTTGAAATGTCCTCCTCGTTGCCTCGTTAAAAACCTCCCCGAGAAAACCCAATTAGGACAAAACTCAGGTGAGGAAAAATAGTACGACTTGGAGAACATCTTTCCTCAGAAGTTGAAGTACTTGAGGTGGGCGATGTTCTAGTTGTTTGGTACAAGTTTTCCTTCCATTGTTTCTAGTTTGAACGACCCTTTGCTTGCTGCCACTGTAATTTGTATGGGTCGTCCCAATTAGTCCCTAGCTTTCCTTCTCGTGGATCCTTGCTTGCGTGTGTTTTGGCTTTGAGTACGTAGTCCCCGACTTTGAGCGGTCTGATCTTGGCTTTTTTGTTGTAGTATCGCTCTGCCTGTAGTTTCCGGGTGACCATCCTTATGTATGCCATGTCTCTTCATTCTTTGGCCTCATCGAGGTCTTGCCTACTGCTTTCGTCGTTTCTCGGCCCGCTTTCGTATGAGTACCTTAGACTTCGTTCTCTGACCTCGACCGGTATTATTGCATTGGTCCCACAGACTAGTAAGTACGGTGTTTCTCCTGTGCTTGTTTTTGGTATTGTGCGGCATGCCCATAGCACTTCAGGCAGCAACTCCGACCACAGTCCCTTGGCGTTCTCAAGCTTCTTCTTCATGATATTCAATATTGACTTGTTAGAGGACTCCGCTTGCCCATTGCCCGCAGGATGATATGGAATGGAGAGTATTCTTTTAAAATGCCATTTCTCGAAGAACTTGGCGACCTTTTTTCCAGTGAATTGAGGTCCGTTGTCATAACTGATTTCTTTGGGGAGTCCGAAACGACACACGATATTCCTCCATATGAAGGCGATCACTTCTTGCTCGCGTATTTGGGCGAATGCACCTGCTTCCACCCACTTGAAAATATAGTCAATTAAAACTAAAAGAAATCGTACATTACCTCTTCCCGCCGGGAGGGGTCCGATGATGTCCATCCACATTTGATGAAAGGCCAAGGCGAACTGACTGAGTGGAGGTGCTCGCCTGCTTTGTGGATCATGGGGGCGTATCTTTGGCATTGTTCGCATTTTTTTACGAAGTCAGCGGACTCTTTTTTCATTGCGGGCTAGTAGTAGCCTGCTCGTATGAGGCATCTGACTAGGGCTCGATTACCGCTAGGAGCTCCACAGTGACCTTCGTGGACTTCCTCCAGAATGCGTCGTGTCTGGTTTAGGCCTAAGCTTTTGCTAGGGGGTCGCCATACGTTCTTTTATACAAGTCATTGCTGATGATGTTGTACCTGGCCACCTGCATTCGAAGCTTCTTGGCTTCATTTTTATCGTCTAGAAGCACTCCGTACTGCAAATATGTGACAATACGATTGCGCCAGTCCCAAGACAGCTTTATAGTTCGTACCTTTACTTGATCGACCGATGAGTGGAGGAGAGTGACCACGTTCATCTGCTTTGATATTTTGTGCTTGAGGGATTTGGTCGAGCTGGCATTTGTCGAACTCGAGTAACAGCTTGCATATCTCGGCCTGGTATTTTTGTAGTCTTTGTTCCTTGATTTGGAAAGTCCCTGTGACTTGATTGACGATGAGCTGAGAGTCGCACCGTAGGATGACTCGCTTCGCTCCGTACTTGAGTGGTAACTTTAGCCCTATAATCACGGCCTCATACTCGGCTTCGTTGTTAGTCATATCTGGGCATCTTATAGACTGGCGAATTACTTCGCGTGTTGGGACCTCGAGCACGAGTCTTGCATCCCGATCCTGACGTGTTAGAGGCGCCATCGGTATACAAAACCCATAGGTCTCGTATTCTGGGGGAGGTATGTGCGGCTTCCTTTTCGACTTCAGACATTATTTTTGTAGTGAAGTTGGCGACGAAGTCCGCAATAACTTGCGACTATAACGCCGTTCGCGGTTGATAGTTATATCATGCTCGCTCAATTTTATGGCCCATTTGTCCAACCTGCCCGACAGGTCGGGTTGTGCAGAATACTCCTTAGGGGAAAGGTCATGACCATCGAGATGGGGTAACACTGGAAATAGGGTTTAAGATTTCGTGAAGCAACGACCAAAGCCAGGGCTAGCTTCTCAAGGTCTGGGTACCTCGTTTCGGCGTCAACCAAAGTTTTTCTAATATAATGAATGGGGGATTGTGTACCTTTGTTTTCTCAGACTAGGACCACACTCACAGCCACATTAGACACGGCTAGGTAAATAAGAAGACATTCCCTAGGTTCCGCCTTAGCGAGCAACGGGGGTGAAGATAGGCATGCCTTTAATTCTTTCGAGGCATCGATGCACTCGAAGTTCCATTGGAGTCCATTGTCTTTCTTGAGTACGCTGAAAAATTTATGGCATCTGTCGGAGGACCGTGAGATGAATCTCGACAGGGCGGCTATGCGGTCGGTCATCTTCTGTACCTATTTCTTACTGGTTAGGTTCTCCGGTATTCCTTCTAAGCTTTTATATGATCGGGGTTGACCTCGATGCCTCGTTGTGATACCAAGAAGCCGGGGAACTTTCCCGAAGGCCTCTTTTATGTGGTTGATGTGATCCTCTTTCCTTTTTGACTTGACCAACATGTCGTCGATTTAGACTTCCATGGTTTTGCCGAGCTGGTCTTTGAACATTTTTGTTACCAACCTCTGATACGTCGTCCCCGCGTTTTTCAGTCCGAAAGGCACCACTCTGTAGTAGTACGTCCCCTAGTGAGTGATGAAATGGTCTTTTCTTGGTCTTCCTCCTCCATGAGGATCTGGTTGTAGCCCGAGTAGGCGTCCAAGAAGCTTAATAGCTCGTACCCGGCCGTTGTGTCAATGACCTGGTCAATATGGGGTAGTGGGAATGAGTCTTTCGGGCAGGCTTTGTTCAGATCTGTGGAGTCTACGCACATCCGCCATTTCCCATTCTTCTTTTTCACCATGACCACGTTGGTGACCCATTGAGGGTACTTTGATTCTCTGATAGAGCCATTTTCTAGCAGTTTTTCAACCTCCTCGCGGACCGCATCATTTATTGTGGAGTTGAATTCCGCCTAACTTGCCGCACTAGGGGGATAGAATAGGTCAATGTTCAACTTGTGTGTCACTACCTCTTTCGGGATTCCCGACATATTTGCATGGGAAAAGGCAAACAAGTCTGCGTTCTTAGCTAAAAATTGATGGAATTTAGCTGGTTCCTGAAGTTTGTGACCGATGTAGACTTTTTTGTTGTGGTCGTCTTTCTCGAGTTGTACATGATCGAGATCCTCTACGGTCGACCCTGCGGCCTCTATGATTTTGGGGCCTCTGATGACATCTTTCCCTTCGTCATCACCTGACCCCGACCTGTTAATTGCTATGCGGCCTCGACTTTATCTTTTAACTGTTGGGTATGTGTGTAGTCTTGGGCGATGCAATAGCACTCTCGCGCAGTGCGTTGCTCTCCTCGGATGCTGAATACCCTCTAAGGATGGGAAATTTGATGACTTGATATAAACTAGAGGGGACGGCTTTCATGGCGTGTATCCAAGGCCGACCTATGATGGAGTTATACGTCGTATCCTGGTCCATGTTATGGAACGTGGTCTCCAAAGTGATACAGCGTGGCACTATCCTATCCTCGAGCTTCATTTGTAAGAGAACTCGAGGGTGGATAATGCACGCGCCACTCCCATCATCGACCATAATACATTTTACATGAATGTCTAAGATGCGTAAAGTAATGACAAGGGCATCATAGCGAGGAAAGAACAAATCGTGGGTATCCGACTCATCAAAGATGATACTTTCTTCGAGTTCGTCGTACCGTTCGTGAGTGATTTACCGTTTCAGCCTAGTTGTGAATTTTACATTGTTGATTGATACATCGTCGCCTCCTCCGATGATCATTTGGACGGTTCGAGTTGGGGTGGGTAGTTTTGGTGGACCCTGGCGTTGTTTGCATCCTCGAGTGATGTTTACCCTTCCTCGATCGCTTAAAAGTTCTTTCAAATGCCCTTGGTGTAGCATGTTCACGACCTCTTGCATAGAGCGCCACAGTCCTCGATTTTGTGGCCTCACTCCTGATGGAATTCGCAGAGGGCGTTTAACTTTCTGGTATTTGGGTCGGACCTCATCTTCTGCGGACACTTCACTTTTGGGCCGAGTTTCTTCAGGGGGTAGACTGTTTCTGAGGGAGAAACACAAAAATTGTGAGCAGACAGTAGTGGAGGCATACCTCTTTCCTTCGATGAGTCCCTATTTGCGGCTTAGGTAGGCCGTCACCGTGATGATAAGGTGGTACGAGACGGCTCTGACATATGGTTGATGTCTTTCACAGTTGGGTCGCGGGCCTGCATAGTCCTTTCTGTTGTCATTTCTTCGGTCTTTTCTAGATTCCATTTGGACTGAGGTTAGCCGTTGAGTTGGCCCATTGAGGTCGTCCTCGTCAGCCCATACTTCGGCGCAATAGATGTTGTGTATCTCATCCCAAGTGGTTGGGGGATATTTCATCAGTCAACTTAGCAATTTTCTAGTCGCCCTCAAACTGTTCCTGTTTAACCTGTTCTGGAAAGCTACTACTGCCATTCCCTCTGATACATTTGATAAGGTCATATCACACGGTTGAATCGGGCGAGAAAATCCCTTAGTCCTTCACCGGGTGACTGTTTAATGGCAAATATGTCATTCACCTCGCCTCTGCTTTCTTGGCCCCGGCATGGGCGGTTACGAACTTGTCGTCCATTTTCTCGAACGTCTCTATGGAGCGGGCCGACAGCTGTGAGTACCAAGTTAGTCCCCTGGTGAGGGTTTTACCAAACTTCATCAATAGTATGGAAGGCACTTGTTCTTTGGCGAGGTCGTTGCCTTTTACTGCGGTGACATAGTAGGTCACATGATCCTCAGGGTCCGTCACTCCGTCGTATATTTTCAAGTATGGCAGCATTTTGAAGGTTTTAGGTATGGCATGTGGTGCAGCTTCGTCACTGTACGGTTGCTCAACAAACCGGCCGGCGTCCTTTTTTGGTAAGAGTTTTAGGCGCCTGCTATTTTGTCTACCCTTTCTTAATGCTCTTTCATTTGGTCACGGAACATTTTGTTCTCTTTCTCCATCTCCTCCATCTTCCTCAAAATGGCTGTGAGGGTGTCGTTTCCTGCACCACTGACGTTGTGAGTAATACCTGTTACAAGAGGAGGGTTGTGCTGCTCGTCTGTCACTGGTGAGACACAAATTCTCATATCTTCTTTGGTTGTCCGTTGGGCGGGCTTGTCGAGGATGATGATTAGTGTGTTTTTCAATCACGCCTCGAGCAGCTTTTTCTCTGTCGGTGGTGCCTCTTCCGTTGCGGATGTAGAGGCCCCTTTACCGTGTGAGGATGTGATGTTGCCGTGAGGGAGGATTAAACCACTCCACCTAGGGGAGGCGTTTGGTGTCACGTCCTCGGTATCTGTTCCAGTTACTTCATTGATGATGTTTATGAGGTTGTTAGTAAGACTGGCTACTGCCTTCATTCTTTCCTCTTCATTACCTGCCATGTTCAACTATGCACGCAAGAAAAGACAAGGTTTTGTGCTGTCTTGTTTTCCTTTTTTTAGGATCTGAAAGAAACTAAGATTCTAACTAGAATATCTCCACAGACGGCGCCAAGTAATTTGACAAAAAAATGATAATCTTTGGTAAAACTAATTAATCAATTATTAAGAAGGGTTAATCCTAGTTAAAACTAATAACTTCAGATCTAAAATTAACAATACGAAAGTTATGAGTAATGAAGAACGGGATTAATGTGATAACAATAAATGTGCCCAATGTGATAATGTGAGGCTCATGACTCATGAGACCTAGTAACCTAGGCTCTGATACCAACTTGTCATGACCCCAACCCCGGTCGTGATGGCACCCAACATAATGCTAGGCAAGCCCGACCATTTCAACACTCTCAATCCTTCACATAGAGTTCATTACCAATTAACAGGGTTTAACTACCAAATTAACATGAATAGAAATCTGTAATAGAAGGTAAAATGTGCGGAAAACAAGGTAACATCACTACATAGCCCACCGATCCGGTGTCACGAGTCAAGAGCCTCTAATACAAGTCTGAGAAATAGCCTAAACAAAAGAGAGTCTAAAATACTGAAAATAAAGAGGATAGAGGGAGAAATCGGGTCTGCGGACGCCATGCAGCTACCTCGATGACTCCGGTGAGATCTGGACAGCAGAAATAGCTCGAACTACGCCTCAGGGATACCTGTATCTGCACACGGTGCAGGGAGTAATGTGAGTACTCCGACCCAGTGAGTAATAATAATAAATAATGACTGACGGAAATAAATCTCACAAAAAGCACTAAGCAGTTCTACATCAAAGCAGTAAGAACATTTAAAGAGCAACTAAATGAAGAAGTCAGGCAAAATCCTTTAAACAAGTACTCATCTCATATACTTTTCACAATAACTGAAGTCACAATTATACCGCTGCGGCGTGCAACCCGATCCGTATTTCGCTGTGGCGCACAGCCCGATCCATAATAAATATATTGCTGCGGCGTGCAGCCCGATCCAATAATAATAGTCGACTGCGCTCACTGGGGGGTGTACAGACTCCGGAGGGACTCCTACAGCCTAAGCACTATGCTACTGCGGCGTGCAGCCCGATCCATATAATATACTGTTGCGGCGTGCAGCCCGATCCATATAAGTATACTGCTGCGGCATGCAGCCCGATCCATACATATATATACTTTGCTGCGGCGTGCAGCCCGATCCATAACATATCAGTTATCCTCACTATTGGGTTCTCAACCCCTCTCAGTCAATATAAACTTCGCCCCTCGGGCATACTAAGATAAGATAGGGATCCCAGCCCACGTATTACTCACATTCTGGTTTAGCTATTTCAAAAGCCGGTTCATATTTTATTAAACAGTTAGAAACATGACTGAGGATATGATTTTTAACAAGTAAAGTGAGGTCAATCAGTACGAATGCCCCTAAAGGTTCTACAGGTCGGCACAAGGCCCCAAACATGGCAACTGGCCTAAATCATGATGATAACCAAATCAGTTTAATCAAATACGCAGTAAAATATCAAACGGGACGGACCAAGTCACAATCCCCAGTAGTAACAACCCCACGCTCGCCATTAAACGCGTGTTTCACTTTAATATAGCACTACGTTGTGCGAATCCGGGGTTTCAAACCCTCAGGACATCATTTATAACCATTACTCACCTCAAGCCGGCCAAAATCCTAGCTCGCTATGCCCTTGCCTCGCAAATCAACCTCTTCGCGCGTCGAATCTGGCCAAAACCACCACGAATACGTTACAATAGGCTAAGGGAATGTAACCCAATCGAAAAGACTCGAAAAACATCAAAATTCACGAAATTGGCAAAACCCGAGCCCCGGGCCCACTTCTCGAAAAATCAGAAAATTAACATCACCGGATTCCTTATCTCGCCACGATTCTATAGAAATCAAAATTACCAAAATCGGAGTCCATTTGACCCCTCAAATTCCACTTTGAAATACCAAATTCCCAAGCCCTAGCTTTTCCCTCTTTTGATGAATTTCCACAAATTTCCATGTTAATTCTACCATTAAATCACGTATTTAGGCCAAGGAACTCACCTCCAATCACACCTAGTCGAAATCCCCTTCAATTTCCATCCAAGAGCTCTCAAGGTCGATCAGAAATGGTGGAAATGAACTTAAGCTCGCGGAACAAAATGAGTTTTAAACCCTTCTCTGAACAGTGATTTTCGCATCTGCGGTTCCTTTACCACATTTGCGGCTACCGCTTCTGCGGTTATACCTCCGCTTCTGCGGATCCTCATTAAGTCCACGACCACTTCTGCGGTCCTCTATCCGCATTTGCGGACCTCGCTTCTGCGGATAATTGTCCGCTTCTGCGGAAACACCATGGCTTCACCCTTTCACACCTGCGACTCTTCCACCGCATCTGCGATCTCGCAGATGCGGCTCCCCTTCCGCATCTGTGCAATCTTCCATCCAGGCCAAATGACCGCACCTGCGAGCCTTCTTTCGCAACTGTGCAACCGCATCTGTGGTTCCTTTTCCGCAGATGCGGAAATACCAAAAACCAGATACACAGCAATCTCATAAGTCCAAATTTCATCCCGATGGCCATCCGAAATCACCCCGAGGCCCCCCGGGACCTCAACTAAAAGTACCCAACCCATCCTAAAACATCATTCAAACTTTCTCCAATCATCAAAACACCACAATTAACACCAAAACTATCAAATTACATCGGATTCAAGCCTAAGTTCTTCTAAAACTTCCGAATTACGCATTTGATCAAAAACCCGACCAAAACACCTCCGAATGATCTGAAATTTTGCACACACATCCAAAATCACCTAACGAAGCTACAGCAACTCTCGGAATCCCATTCCGACCCTCGGATCAAAATCTCACCTATCAACCGGGATTCTCCAAAATACTAACTTCGCCAATTCAAGCCTAATTTTACACCGGACCTCCAAAATCAATTCCGATCATGCTCCTAAGTCACAAATCATCCCCCGAAGCTAACCAAATCACCGGAAATCACATCCGAGCCCTCTAACTCACAAGTCAACATCCATTTGACTTTTCCAATACAAACCCTCCTTAAAGAGACTATATGTCTCATTTCCATCCAAAACCAATCCAAATCGACTCATTCACTCAAGACTCTTATAATAAAACATAAGGAAGCAAAAATGGGGGAAACGAGGTGGTAACTCACATGACGGCGGGCCGGGTCGTCACATCCTCCCCAACTAAAACAAACGCTCGTCCTCGAGTGGGTCAAGAAACATACCTGAAGTCTCAAACAGCCGAGGATATCTGCTCTACATCTCCCGCTCGGTCTCCCAAGTAGCCTCCTCCACGGGCTGACCTCTCCACTGCACCTTCACCGAAGCTATATCCTTTGATCTCAACTTCCGAACCTGACGACCCAAAATAGCCGTTGGCTCCACATCATAGGTCAAAGCATCATCCAACTGAACAGTGCTGAAATCCAATACATGAGATGGGTCCCCAACATACTTTAGGAGCATAGAAACATGAAATACCGGATGCACGCCCGACAAGCTGGGTGGCAAGGCAAGCTCATAAGCCACCTCCCCAATCCTCCTAAGTACCTCAAAAGGTCCAAAAAACCGCGGACTCAGCTTCCCTTTCTTCCCAAACCGCATAACACCCTTCATGGGCGAAACCTTCAGCAAGACCTTCTCACCCACCATATATGACACATCCTGAACCTTCCGGTCCGCATAACTCTTCTGACGCGACTGTGCTATACGAAGCCTCTCCTGAATCAGCTTCAGCTTCTCTAAGGCATCCTGAACCATCTCTGTCCCCAATAACCTGGCCTCACCAGGCTCGAACCATCCCACCGGAGACCTACACCGCCTCCCATACAACGCCTCATACGGAGCCATCTGAATGCTCGACTGATAACTGTTGTTGTAGGCAAACTCTGCAAGCGGCAAAAACCCATCCCAAGAACCTCCAAAATCAATAACGCAAGCACGCAACATGTCCTCCAATATCTGAATAGTACGCTCGGACTGTCCGTCCGTCTGAGGATGAAATGCTGTGCTCAACTCCACCTGAGTACCCAACTCCCGCTGAAAAGTCTTCCAGAACTGAGAAGTGAACTGAGTACCCCTATCTGAGATAATAGACACTGGAACCCCATGCAATCGGACAATCTCCCGGATAAAGATCCCTGCCAGCCGCTCCGAAGAATAGGTAGTACATACTGGAATGAAGTGCGCGGACTTGGTCAGCCGATCCACAATCACCCAAATCGAATCGAACTTCTTCAAAGTCCGAGGGAGACCACTCACAAAATCCATATTAATCCTCTTCAACTTCCACTCTGGAATAATCATCCGCTGAAGTACACCGCTCAGCCTCTGATGGTCGTACTTTACCTGCTGACAGTTGAGACACCAAGCTACAAACCCTACTATATCCTTCTTCATCCTTCTCCATCAATAATGCTGCCTCAAATCCTGATACATCTTCGCGGCACCCGGATGAATGGAATACCGTGAGCTGTGGGCCTCCTCCAATATCAACTCCCGAAGCCCATCCACATTGGGCACACAAATCCAGCCCTGCATCCTCAACACGCCATCATCACCAATGGTCACATCCCTGGCATCATCATGCTGAACCCTGTCCTTAAGGACAAGCAAATGCGGATCATCATACTGGCGCTCTCTGATGCGATCATACAAGGAAGACCGAGAAACCACACAAGCCAACACCCGACTAGGCTCCGAAATATCTAATCTCACCATCCGATTGGCCAAAGCCTGGACATCAACTGCAAAGGGCCTCTCCCTAACTGGAATATACGCCAAACTCCCCATACTAACCGCCTTTCGGCTCAAAGCATCGGCCACTACATTGGCCTTCCCCGGGTGATACAGAATGGTAATATCATAATCCTTGAGTAACTCTAGCCACCTCTGCTGCCTCAAATTAAGATCCTTTTGCTTGAATAGATGCTGAAGACTGCTATGATCAGTGAATACCTCGCAAGATACGCTATACAAGTAGTGCCTCCAAATCTTCAAAGCATGAACTATAGCAGCCAACTCCAAATCATGAACAGGGTAGTTCTTCTCGTGGGGCTTCAACTGACGAGAAGCATATGCAATAACTCTACCCTCCTGCATCAATACACATCCGATCCCAACTCTCAAAGCATCACAATATACAATGTAAGAACCTGAATCTGATGGCAAAACCAACACTAGAGCCGTGGTCAAAGCTGTCTTGAGCTTCTGAAAGCTCTCCTCGCACTCGTCCGACCATACAAATGGAGCACCCTTCTGAGTTAACTTGGTCAAGGGCGATGCAATATAGGAAAATCCCTGAACAAACCGGCGATAATAACCTGCCAACCCAAGGAAACTACGAATCTCCATGGCTGAGGTCGCTCTAGGACACATCTGAACCGCCTCTATCTTCTTCGGGTCGACCTGAATACCCTCGCCGGACACCACGTACCCTAAGAAAGCTACTGAGCTGAGCCAAAACTCACACTTGGAGAACTTTGCATATAGCTTCTCCTCCCTCAATCTTTGCAATACAACTCGCAAATGCTGTGCGTGCTCCTCCTGGCTACGCGAGCACACCAGAATGGCATCAATAAAAACAATAACGAATGAATCCAGATACGGCCGAAACACACTGTTCATCAAATGCATGAACGTTGCTGGGGCATTAGTCAGGCCAAAGGACATAACAAGAAACTCATAGTGCCCATATCTAGTCCTGAAAGCAGTCTTCATAATATCCGAATCCCCGATCTTCAACTGGTGATAGCCCGAACGGAGGTCAATCTTGGAGAACACCCTCGCTCCCTGAAGTTGGTCAAATAAATCATCAATACGAGGCAGGGGGTACTTGTTCTTCATTGTTACTCTGTTCAATTGCCTGTAGTCAATGCACATCCTCATGGTACAATCTTTCTTCTTCACAAATAGAACCGGTGCACCCCACGATGACACACTCGGCCGAATGAACCCCTTATCTAGGAGTTCCTGAAGCCGATCCTTTAATTCTTTCAACTCCGCTGGTGCCATACGATATGGCGGAATGGAAATAGGCTGAGTGCCTAGCACCAGGTCAATACTAAAATCAATATCCCTGTCCGGTGGCATGCCTGGCAGGTCTGCAGGAAAAACATCGGGAAACTCCCTCACAACTTAGACAGAATCAATGCTAGCAGTCTCGGCTCCAACATCCCTCACAAATGCCAAATATGAAAGACAACCCTTCCCAATCATACGCTGGGCCTTTAAGAATGAAATCACCCTGTTGGGAATATAGTCAGTCACACCACGCCACTCGATCCTCGGTACACCCGGTATAGCCAGAGTGACTGTCTTAGCATAACAGTCTAGGATAGCATGACACGGGGACAACCAGTCCATGCCCAGAATAACATCAAAATCTACCATGCTCAATAGCAACAGATCAACTCGGGTCTCCAGACCCCCAATAGTAACCAAACATGACTAGTATACATGGTTTACAACCACCGGGGTAGATACATGAACAGGTAACGCAAGACACCTTCGGGTCGTACCCAGATGATGAGCAAAATATGAGGACACATAAGAATAGGTGGAATCGGGATCAAATAAGACTGAGGCATCTCTGTGGCAGACTGAAATAATACCTGTAATAACAGCATCCGAAGCAATAGCATCTGTCCTGCCCTAAAGAGCATAAAAGCGAGCCTGACCACCGCCCGATTGACCTGCACCTCTAAGGAGGCCCCTGGCTGCCTGACCCTCACCCCTGGCTGGCGGGGCGGGTGCTGAAGAAACTAGACCAGAAGATGAGGGCTGACCCCTGTGCTGAGATGAGCTAGCAGCACGACGAGGACACTCCCTCCGCATATGCCCGAACTCTCCACACTCATAGCAACTCTCGGGTGCTGGGAACTGGGACTGAAGGGAACCCCTTGATCGCAGCCGTCTCAACACTACACAATGGCAGGAAGAGTGGGTAGCAATAACTAATACCCAAATAGTGGATCGGGGTCGAATTTACACAGGGAGCTTGGAATGGAGTTGTATTGCCTGTTTAGTTTAGAATTGCGTTTGTACTTCTAATTGCACTCCTAAAATTTTTGGGGGTTTTTATATTTAAAACTACTATTGTAATCTAAAGATTAAAGCTAAATTATGCTGAGGAAATATTGCTAAGTTGTGCTTAATATAGGAAAAAGGCACTAGGGTTGTGACACTACCTAGGTGGCTAGCTAACGGGTAGAAGCTACTAAGGGGAGATTGATAAATCTGGGTTTAGTGTTATAGCCGTTACACAATTGCACTCATTCTCACACCTCTCGGTAGAGAGAACGATTCTGCCCAATTGACTCTCTCGAGACCAATTAGGTAGGCCAATTAGACCGGGCAACTAGGGCTCAAGTAGGGTAGTTACTCTTTCGAGGTTTAACCCGTTAATTGGGACTACCATTCTCATGGGTCCATCCCAATTCCTTGTTGGGTTAACTTTTAAGGTCATATGACTCTCTTTCTCAAGAAAAGATAGACCCACTAAGCTTGGATTCATGTTTGCAACCACAAATTCTAGATTGAAACACAAAATCAACCCAAATAACAAATACCCAATCTCAATCTCACCCTAGGATGCAACACCCATTAACTACCCACACTAGGGTTGAGCCACAACCCTAGCTAATGGGTTTAGCTAGACATAATTAAAGAAGAAACAGTAGAAATAGATGATGAAATGAACATAATAATTGATTACTACTTAAAATACTATGATATTCAAGAGTAAAAATTGACCAAATAGGCTAACAAATAACTCTCACGAGCGCAGCTCTCGTTCAGCAGCTAAAACATGACCTAAAAATGTCAAAAAGATCTATTTATACCGAGCTAGAAAATCTAGACAAAAATGCCCCTGCGGGGTAGGCGCGGACCGCGCAAAAAGGGAGCGCGACCGCATTGGCTCTTGGACTCTTGAACTCTGTTCTCTGTAGTTGGGACCGCGGACCGCGCAGAAATGGAGCACGGCCGCGTTTCAGGACGGGCGCGGGCCGCGTATAAATGGAGCGCGGCCGCGTGGCAGTACTTTGGCAAAAACACCATCTTTCTGAATCTCATCTACGCGGAAAGCATAAAAAGGAGCGTGGACCGCGCAGATTGCCCTTGAATGAACCAGTCTCTGAATCTCCTAGCGCGGCCGTGTGGCAAAACAGTGCAGTCCGCGCTAGGTCTTCTTGTTCCCCACTTCAATTGGTCTTTGACACTTGGCAGGTTTCACTCCGTTTTGAGCCGATCTTTGACATTTGTCATCTTGTTGTTCAAACCTGCAATCAAGCGCAACTTGTAAGGATTTTGGGATTATTTTATGGTAATTCATAACAAAAGCAATAGCAAGTAGGGGTATAATCATGTTAAAATCCTAATTTATCAACTCCCCCAAACTTAAACCTTTGCTTGTCCTCGAGCAAACAAAATAAGACCTTCCCCAAAAGAGCAATCCAAGAATTTCCAGCTATCCTAAAGTAACCTCAACAAGCATCAATTGGGACTAACAATTGCCCTCAATACGAATGCATCATTAACACATTTTAGGCTTTTGAAAACTATGGATCAAGTGTGCCACAAGAGCATCAAGGGTTGACACATTTCATCAAAGAGCTTTTCTCAAATACCTTGGTCATTGTGGAACCCAAACTCAAACATCCTCAACTCTCCCTAAGAGAACCTCACCTTTTAGAGTAGTGACACACAAACCGAGGTTGATGGGATTTTCACTCAATTCTCTCAAAAAGAAGGTCACAAATCCGGCTCTAGGTACCATATGCTTGCCCCTTATGTAAGTATCCACTAATGTAGGTTCCGTTCAACTTAAGATCATATAGGGCTTTTGTGGAGTCATTGTAAAGGCTTTTGGGCAAGGATAAGACATGCTTTTATTCAAGTGGGTTCAATCTTCCCTTAAGCACTTCTTTTGATTCATTTTGGCACACTTTTCTTGACTCATTTGAGTATTTACTTCTTTTTCAAGGGGTTAGAGAGACACACTGTCACTCTTTTTTATGCAATTCAACACATTTCTCCTTTTTCTACTTTTTTTCCACTCCCTTTTTCACCTTTGTTTTCTTTGAATCCCCTTTTTAACCTTATTCAATTTGGTCTTTCTTTTTGTCTTGTCTTTTCTTCCTTTTTCATTACCTTTATTTTCTTTTGCTTTTGTACCTTTTACCACATTGTTTCCTTTCTTGCTTCTCCCCCCAAACTTAGACATTTGTCATTTACTCAAGGGAAGATGTGGGTGCCAAGAGAGGGTCTCATTAAAAACGGGTATAGGCTTGTAGTTTTGGTTCTTGAAAGAAGGAAGTTTAAGGGTCAAAAGGGTTAACTAGGGAATCATTTCATTGGTAGGCTATGGAGTTGTTCAACTTAGCATTTGGATCAAGGAGAGCCTATAATTACTTCTCAGGTCAAATTTCACCTAGGATTTCGCCTCAACAAACATTCGGGGCAAGTTCTAGACCATCGGCTCGGGACTTGGACTCACAATTATAATTCTCACCACACACCCTCAAGGATTGCTAAAGAAACCGAGTCGAGGGCCCACAACGACCTTAGTTACGATTCAAGCGCACAATGGTNAACAGATCAATGCCAAAATCAATGTCCCTATCAGGCGGCATTCCTGGAAGATCAGCTGGAAATACATCGGGATAATACCGTACCACTGGAACAGAATCAACAGAAGGGGTATCAACACTAACATCTCTCACATAAGCCAAATACGCGGCACAACCCTTCTCAACCATGCGCTGAGCTTTAAGAAAAGAGATAACTCTACTGGGGGTGTGATCTAAAGTACCACTCCACTCAATACGCGGATCACCTGGCATAGCCAGCGTCACGGTCTTGGCGTGACAATCAAGAATAGAAAAGTGGGGCGACAACCAGTCCATGCCCAGAATAATGTCAAAATCCACCATACCGAGTAACAATAAATCTGCTCTGGTCTCAAAACCACGAATAGTAACCAAACACGACCGATAAATGCGGTCCACAACAAGAGAATCTCTCACAGGAGTAGAAACATAAACGGGGGCACTCAAAGAATCCCGAGGCACACCCAAATGCGGAGCAAAGTAAGTAGACACATAAGAGTAAGTAGAGCCTGGATCGAATAGAACCGATGGCTCTTTGTGACAAACCAGTATAATACCTGTGATGACGGAGTCGGAGGCAACAGCCTCAGTGCGGGCAGGAATACAATAATATCTGGCACAGCCCCTCTCTCGAGGGCGACCTCTATCTCCCCTACCTCCGCCCCTGGCTGGCTAGGCAGGTGGGGTAGCAGCGGGAGCTGTGACCATAGCCTGAGAACTCTGAGGAGCACGCTGTGGCTGGGTAGTCTGTGAAGATGCACCCCTACCTAGTCTGGGGCAGTCCCTAACCATGTGGCGTGTATCACCGCACTCGAAACAAGCTTTGGGAGGATGCGGTGGCTGTGACTGGCTGGGACTAGGCCTGCTGGACTGACCTCTGGAAACACCCCGCGCAGGAGGCGCGCTAGAAACTGGAGGTGCATAGTAAGGCTCCTGAGGTGCAGGTGGAGCTGGAGTACTACCGGCTGCTGGTAAAGCTGAATGTACAGGGCGACCAGAATAACTTCTACCATAACGACCTGCTGATGAGGTACGGGCACCAGAGTAGTGGCCCAACTCTCGAGACCTCTTGGCCTCCCTCTCTCCTTGCTCCCTGGCGAGCCATACCCTCAATCCTCCAAGCAATGCTCACTACCTGCTGATAAGGAATGTCCATCTCCAACTCTCGAGCCATGCTAGACCTGATAGGCGGAATAAGGCCCTCAATGAACCTGCGAACTCTCTCTCGAACTGTAGCAACCAAAGCCGGTGCGTGCCTGGCCAACCTGGTATAACGGATGGCATACTCTGAAACTGTCATAGCACCCTGGCGCAAGTGCTCAAACTCTGCGCGCCATGAATCTCTGAGGCTCTGGGGAACAAACTCTCTCATAAACATGTCCAAGAACTGAGTCCAGGTCAGTGAAGCAGCCTCGACTGGACTGTCTAACTCATAAGTACGCCACCAATCATAGGCGGCTCCCCGAAGCTGAAAACCAGTGAAAGAAACCCCGCTGGACTCCACTATGCCCATAGTACGAAGAATACGATGACACTCCTCCAAAAATCCCAAGGCATCATCTGATGCTAAGCCACTGAACACTGGGGGATCATATTTCTTAAACCTCTCAAGTCTGCGCTGCTCGTCCTCTGAAGCAGCTGACCCATCCTCGGGCTGAACTGGTGCTGCAGGCGGTGCCGGAATAATCTCGGGAGCCTGCTCAACCTGCACTCGCTGCTCAGGAGTGCGGACGGCGGGAGTCTGTGCTCCTCCCCCGGCCTGGGATGTGGCTGCAGCAATGGGAAGCAACCTCAGGCCAACGTCTCGGAATCGAATAATTTTCATATTTTTAGAACCCTCGTACTCGCACGAGTCTAACCATATAAAAATCTCCCAAATCGGAGGTCAATTGCCCACTCAAAACTCAATAATTAGGTCTATGAAGTTTCTTCCAATTTTCCCCAATTTTGACCTTGAATTCGAATTCTAATGGTGGATTTAACTATATATTGGTGGAATACAACTAAATTGGGTCATGAAAACATTACCCAGTGATTTTCACTTCAAAATCCACCCAAAATCGCCTTCTCCCGAGCTCCCAATTGTTTTTTCTAACTTTTGAATTAACCCTCGAATTATCCCCTTTTCAGAACAGTCATTTCCGCTTCTGCGGACAAGGGGCCGCTTCTGCGGTCCCGCTTCTGCAGACCACGAGCCACTTCTGCGGTTTTTCACTTAAGGCCAGACTCCGCTTCTGCGGTACAAATCCTGCTTCTGCGGTCCCGCTTATGCGGAGGAAGGGACCGCTTCTGCGTTTCCTACGGAGATGCCTAGAATCGCTTCTGCGATGAAGAAGCCGCTTCTGCGGCTCCGCTGCGGTTACCAAGCCGCAGAAGTGGAAATACCAGAAGACTCAAAATCTGCTACTGTACACTTAAGAATTTCTTCCCGTCGACCATCCGAAATCATCCTGAGGTCCCCGGGACCTCAACCAAAAGCACCAATACCACCTAATACCTTATTCAAACTTGTACCAATCCTTAAAACACCTAAAACAGCACCGGAAACCCGATTAAATCAAAGATTCAAGCCTAAGAACTACAAGTTTCTTCCAAATATGCTTTCGATCAAAAACCTAACCAAAACACGTTCGAATGACCTGAAATTTTGCACACACATCCCAAATGACATGACAGAGCTACTGCAACTTCCGGAATTCCAATCCGACCCTCGGATCAAAAACTCACTATCAAACCGGAAACTTCAAAAATTCAAACTTCGGCATTTCAAGCCTAAATGAGATACGAGCTCCCAAAATACATTAAGAATATGCTCCCAACCCCAAAATCACCTAACGGAGCTAACGGAACCATCGGATTTCCATTCCGAGGTCGTCTTCATACTGTTCCGACTACAGACCACTTTTCAACACTTAAGCTCTCATTAAGGGACTAAGTGTCCCAAAACTTTCCAAAACTCAACACCGAACGTCCCGACAAACCAAAATTGCAGAAATGAACTTAGGGGAAGCAGTTAATGGGGGATCGGGGCGTAAATTCCAAAAACGACCGGCCGGGTTGTTACACTTCTCCTCCCTCAATCTCTGTAATACAACTCGCAAATGCTGTGCGTGCTCCTCCTGACTACGCGAGTACACCAGAATATCATCAATGAAAACAATAACGAATGAATCCAGATACAGCCGAAACACACTGTTCATCAAATGCATGAACGTTGCTGGGGCATTAGTCAGCCCAAAAGACATAACAAGAAACTAATAGTGCCCATATCTAGTCCTGAAAGCAGTCTTCATAATATCCGAATCCCTGATCTTCAACTGGTGATAGCCCGAACGGAGATCAATCTTGGAGAACACCCTCGCTCCCTGAAGCTGGTCAAATAAATCGTCAATGCGAGGCAGGGGATACTTGTTCTTCACTGTTACTTTGTTCAATTGCCTGTAGTCAATGCACATTCTCATAGTGCCATCCTTCTTCTTCACAAATAAAACTGGTGCACCCCACGGTGACACACTAGGCTGAATGAACCCCTTATCCAGGAGTTCCTGAAGCTGATCCTTCAATTCTTTCAACTCCGCTGGTGCCATACGATATGGCGGAATGGAAATGGGCTGAGTGCCCGGCACCAGGTCAACACCAAAATCAATATCCCTGTCCCAGTTGTGAGGGAGTTTCCCGACTGACAACTAGGAGTCTCTGCTCCAACATCCCTCACGAACGCCAAATATGAAAGGCAACCCTTCCCAACCATACGCTGGGCCTTTAGGAATGAAATTACCCTGCTAGGAACATAGTCAGTCACGCCACGCCACTCGATCCTCGGTACACCCGGTATAGCCAGAGTGACTGTCTTAGCATGACAGTCTAGAATAGCATGACACGGAGATAACTAGTCCATGCCCAAAATAACATCAAAATCTACCATGCTCAATAGCAACAGATCAACTCTGGTCTCCAGACCCCCAATAGTAACCAAACATGACCGGTATACATGGTCTACAACAACCGTATCGCCCACCGGGGTAGATACATGAACAGGTAAGGCAAGACACCCTCGGGTCGTACCGAAATGATGAGCAAAATATGAAGACACATAGGAATAGGTGGAACCGGGATCAAATAAAACTGAGGCATCCCTGTGGCAGACTGAAATAATACCTGTAATAACAGCATCCGAAGCAATAACATCTGTCCTGCCCTGAAGAGTATAAAAGCGAGCCTGACCACCGCCCGATCGATCGCTCCTCTGGGGCGACCCCTGGCTACCTGACCCTCACCCCTAGCTGGCGGCTCGGGTGCTGAAGAAACCGGACCAGAAGACGAGGGCTGACCCCTCCACTGAGATGAGCTTGCAGCACGACGAGGACACTGCCTCCACATATGCCCAAGCTCTCCACACTCATAGCAGCTCCCAGGTGCTGGAGACTGGGACTGAAGGGAACCCCTCGCGCCGGAGTGACTAGCTGATGCACTCGGCCTGGAGGAACCCTGGGCAGACGGGGCACGAGATGAACTCTGTGCTGGAAGAGCGCTGAGTGAAGGCTGACTCTGCTGAGAACCATGATAACTACGACCTGAAGATGCACCACGATACTCGGGACGAGCCGACTGAGCGGGCCTGAAAGAACGACCCTTACCATGCTGAAATTGGCCCCTCGAAGGAGCGCCACTGAAACTGCCGGAACCTCGAGGCCTCTTGGCCTCCCTCTCCTCTAGATCCTGACGGCGAACCACCTTGATCTCTCGAGCTATATCAACCACCTCCTCAAAGGAAGCACCCAATACTCTCTCTCTAGTCGTAAGAACACGGAGATGGTAGTTAAGGCCATAAACAAACCTCCTGATCCGCTCACGGTCTGACGGAACCTTCCAGACGGCATGACGAGCCAACTCTGAAAACCTCATCTCATACTGAGACACAGTCATATCCCCCTGCCGTAGCCACTCAAACTGCCTGCACAGCTCCTCTCTGCGGGACTACGGTACATACTTCTTCAAGAAGAGAGTGGAGAACTCTTGCCAAGTCAAAGGTGCTGCACCGGTTGGCCTACGCCCCTCGTACGCCTCCCACCAAGTGAAGGCAGCCCCAGTAAACTGAAAAGTAGTAAAAGCCACACCACTGGACTCAAGAATCCCTGCTGTACGGAGCATCCGCTGACATCTGTCGAGAAAACCCTGGGCATCCTCGCCCTCAGCACCACTGAATGTCGGAGGCTGGAGTCTACCAAACCTCTTGAGACGACGCTGCTCGTCCTCGGGCATAGCTGGAACCCTGTACTCCTGTACTGGTGCAACTGGCTGAGCTGGAGGTGCCTCTGGAGTCTGTAATCCCTGCACTACCTGCTCAGGTGTGCGAGCAGCGGGGGTCTGATTACCTCCCCCGGCCTGCGAAGTAGTTGCTGCTGTGGTGGCTGAAACGACCTGAGCCAGGCCAGTGCAAACTGTCAAAATCTGAGCCAAAGTCTCCTGAAGACCTGGAATCACAATGGGCACGGCTGGTGCCTGAACTGGTGCTGCTGGAGCCTGGTCCTGAGCGGGGGCAACTGGAGGATCCACAGGTGCTGCCCCTGCTGCTCTGCCTCTGCCACGACCACAACCGCGTCCACGGCCTCTGGTGGCCTCAGTGGGTGGTACTGGTGGTCGTCCGCCACGTCCGGTAGCTCGTGTCCTCACCATCTGTGAGAGAATAGAACAAGGAGAAGTTTAATACTCGTATCAACAAGTTCGCACGACAAGAATTTCAAGAATGTGGAGTTTTCCTAAAGGTTCTGCAGCCTCTCGAGGATAAGTACAGACGTCTCCGTACCGATCCGCGAGACTCTACTAAACCAGCTCATGACTCGAGAGACCTAGTAACCTAGGCTCTGATACCAACTTGTCACGACCCAATTCCCAAACCCGGTCGTGATGGCGCCTCTCGTGAAGACAAGGCCAGCCAGAACAACGCAACACCTCTTTCAAAGCAATTAATTAATATTAACAATTCTAACACATGCTTAATATAGTCAATAATGCGGAATCAGCGATAAAAACAAAGGAAACCATCCCGACACAGCCCAAAACGGGGTGTCACAAGTCATGAGCTACTACAGAGTTTACTATAAGTTTACAAGGAGTAATATCTGATACAATTGTCTGAAGAAACCATAAATGATATAAGATAGGGGAGACAAGGGTCTGCGGACGTCAACAGCTACCTCGTATCTCCAAATCGCTGCCTGGTCTGGAAAGGAAATCAACGCTAGATTCAGGCATAGCAGAGTCCGCACCTGAGCGTTTGCGCCATCAGATTTGAACCAGAATGTTCCTTTTTTTTTTGGTTGTTGTTATTGTAATATGCAAGATTGCTAACGTTTCGATGTGGCTGCTTAAAGGAATTAAAATCTAAGTTCAGGCTATTTTAGTCATTTCGTCTATTAGCTACTTACGTGTTTATATTCAGAGGCATATTAGATTATCAGCGTATACGTGGCTTTTACTCCTATTTTTACCATTCTACAGAGTTCTTTCATCTGCTTTCTTTCGATAAGCTCTTCGTCTTCCATGTTTTCTTCTTCAATCCGATCAGAGAGTCCCAAAAGTATTTGATTTTGAAATTATTTCTTTTGTTGATTGTTATTTTCGTCCTCTTTGTTCTATTTTTCCTTTTCCGCTTTTATTTTATGTGCTATTGATTTTTTCTGCATATTTTGTTGTTGTATCTATGTATTTGATTGTAAAATCGAGTTTTGCATTTTTTGGTATCTTGAAAACCTAGCAAAGCAGAGAGGGCAGTAGGATAATCGATTGGGTTGCCATAGAATCATTCAAATAGGGATTCCAACATGATACTTCTCCCAAGTTAAGTATACTATTTTCCACTATTTTCTTGTTCGTGGTTTCAGTTGGTTTATCAGCTTTTTGTTACTGTGCTTTATTTCTTTTAAATTCAATTCAAAGAGTTAAGTGTAATTTATTTTGCAATTTATGGTAAAATGTAATTTATGATGATGTTAATGAATTAGCACAGAAGATAAGCTTCTCTCATAATGATGGTGTTAGAATTAATGCCCAAAAGTAATATCGCGCAGTAAAACTTAGAATCTTCTCTTCTTACTATCCTCTTGTGCATTATTTTATTGTGCTTCAGAATTTTATTTCTATTAACTTGGGTTGAAAGAGGAAGACTGAAGCTGGATATCATGCTGAGTTCTCAGATGTTTGCTCCGCTATTGTTGTCTTGGATTCTCAAGTTGAATTTTTTATTTTTCTTTGCTTAGGAATGTGCATAAAACAGTAGAATATTGATAGTGAGTCAGATGTTTATTCACCTCGTCCTTTTTCTTTTCTTTACTCAAGTTTGATTCTCACTTAAAGCTTTGAATATTTGCCCTCTTATTTTGTTAACATGTTGGTTGCACTGTCGCGTCCACTCAGGTTTTGATTACAGATTTCTGGTCCCGGTTTTCAATTCTTCTAGAAATTTTTGATATTCGTTGATCTGCACGTTCATCTCTTTATCATCTCTCCTCTGCCACTGATAAAATTTTCCTACTGCAAATTTTGTTTTGTAGTATCTTCAGTAGCGAAATTTTTAATTAAGGCCTCCCAGATAGCTTTTGCTTCCTTATAACTGCAATACACGTCAAACAGTTCACTAGAAATAGTTTGCAATATAGTATGACGGTATACCTTGTTGGCATGTTGCCATGATTCTACTATTTTATTATCAGCGTCTGCACTAGGTTGTGGATGCAGTAGTGCATGTGCAACACCATGGACATCAAGCAGTGAGAATATCAATAGTATCAATAGTGTAACTGGGAAACAGTGGAGGTAGTGCCAATATTGGTAGTATCAATAGAATTTTCAGCATCAGTATTTTTTTCCATAGTTTCTTAGATTGTAGGAAAAATAACACCAGAAAAATAACAATAACACTGCTATAATATTATTTGTAAGCAGATGCACGAATTGGCTTGGGTCGTACTGGGCACTGTCCTAAGAAACTATTTCAGCATTGTGAAATATTTTTTCAGGATTAAACAAGCTTACCTCTGTTTTATTTAGAGGATACAGGAATCAGCAAATTATTAAATTATAAACCCAGCTAGTTGGAAGAGTGTTTAACCAGAAAATAAGAAATTCGGGTCAAAGCGTATTTTTTAGAAGAACTCGGGTTACTGATAATCAAATTTAAAGTAATTAAGAAGAATTGAGATGACTGATAGCTGAGTAAAAAGAAGGCAAAGTAAATCAGTGTATTCCAATAATATTGTGTCTTTACAAGTGTTATATCTCTCCTTTAATAGCTATCTCTCAATAATACGTTTCCTTTTCTCCAATAATAGAGCCATTATGAGCAATTAATGACATTTAATATAACATTATAATTGGTAATCGTAACTGTTTCGTGAAGATTCTATAACGTATTCCATCATTGATGCTCATTAATTGTGGATAATACGTATTTGTACTTTTTGCTATCCAGGTTCATTCCTCTGATGTCTTTTCATATTACCAAGAGGCTCGAGTAACTGTTCCTCCCTGTTTTTCTTGAATCTCTGCCCGTGCCTGTCAAAGCTCGTGCCTCTTCAGCTATCCTTTGCCAGCTGTCACTCTTTTATTGATCCACGTGTCTTGGTATGTCATCATTTAATTAATTCAATATGTTAATTTGATTTTCCCAATACAGATAGTCCCCCCACTTGCCATTTATTCAACAATTAAATATTTGGGAAGTGGATCTTATTAAAGCGGGAATTTTTGCCGCTGTTATACCTCCTTCAAAACTGACGCTTTGTATGTCACTTCCATTTAATTCTCGTGACATGTGGCGTCCTATAATTGGGTCTGCAACCCTTCAGCGTCTTTTAGGGTTTTTTTGCAGCTGCACCAACCACGAAGTGACAGTTTTCATTATAACGCCCCCATCATTACCTTTTTTGTTTGACGGTTGCTTCTGAGTATAAGTATAACCTTTGTCTTGTCTTTCTCATAAAAGTTTCTTAACTTTGAATATTCATTCTTGTCTTCTTCCTTGTTCAGCCATGTCTTCTTCAAATCCTGATCCTCATAAAGTTCTTATTGTAGATGAACTTCCTCTTGCTCCAACTAGGAGCAGGAGAGAGTTACGTAGCTTAGGCTCCACTCGAGGTTCGCCTTCATCTTTACCTAGTTCCACTCCTCCTTCTTCTTCTAGAACCAGCGGTTCTCTTCCACACAGAGTTTCTTCTAAAAGCAGAGATTCCAATGAACCAGTTTGTGAACCCTTAGTAGATGAAATTGTCCCCTCTGAACTTTCTTTTTATTCTGATAGAGAATCGATTAGAAATCAGGTTTCCTCTATGTCTCTCTCTTAATCGTGCTAATGTCTATCCTTCTCGAATTACCGAGGGTTTAATCTCTATCGTTCGTAGAGATTGCCATTGGAAATCTGACTTCCCTATCATAATTCCTAATGCAAATCAAAGAATCACATCCTACATGACTGGATTTTCTTTCGTGTATACATATCCTTTTACACTGAATTTTAGACCTCCCATTGATCCTATTATCATTGAGTTCTGTCGTTTTTTCAATGTTTGTCTTGGACAAATTGGCCCCATTGTATGGAGGGTTGTTGCTTGTCTAAGGCATTTGGCTAGCTTGGCTAATTTGCCTTTTACCTTTTTTTATCTGATTCACCTCTACTCCCCTAAGCTATTCCAACATGGGATCTTTACTTTGGTAGCGAGGAGTAAGAGAGTTTTAGTCAACCCTGAGGATGATAAGGACCGTGGCTGGTATGCCAGATTTGTTGCTGCTCCTACTGTAGGGTTAGTAGGTGAAGAAAATATACCATTCCCTGAAAAGTGGAATTTTTCACGTAAGTTTATTTCTGCAACTTTCTCTTCTTCTTTTTTCACTTGAAGTGGTTTGTTTTTCTCGTGACTGCCTAACTTTCTCTTTTTTTCAGCAACCATAGGAACTGTTGACGAGATTCACAATTTCCATAGTTGGGTAGAGAAATTGTTGACTATTGCTCTGATGGAAGGTAGATCTTGGAAAAACCTTTCTCACAGGTTTTGTTGGAAGGTTAAAACTCATGGTAAATGCTTTACCCCTTTTCTCCCTTTTTTTTGTTCATTCTTCACTTAAAATGTATTTAACCCTTCTTTTTATCAGGGTTTCCTATTCGTGGTGTAAGTGTCGATTCGATCACAGCTTCCAGACTTTCTTTGGCAAGGGCTCAGGAGATAATTCTGAGTTCTTCATCGAAAAGGAAAGCTGGCAAACCCCAAGATTCTGAAGAGGAAGAGGAACGAGATGAAGGTTCCTTGATTAAAAGGTCGCGTGTTAGAAGGCCCGTTATTTCAGATGATGAAGTTACTCCTCCCCGTTCTGTTCCCGTGACCGAGTCTGTTGAAGCCACCTTAGTGAGCTCAGAAGATGACACTCCTATGGCTGTTCGTGGCTCTGATGAACAACTTTTTCTCGTGGGTTTGATAGTGAAAGTTTTGATTTGGTGTCTGATGAAGTACCTCTTGCCTCCTTTCCCGCGTCTGTTCTCATGGACCATTCTCTGCCAGTTTTTACTTCTAGTGCTTCTGCTCCACCTCAAGCTATTATGACTTCCTCTACAGTCCCCGCTACTAATGTTTCTCGAACCGAAGTTGGTTCTTCAAGTAGAGGTAGAGTGATGAAACAAATTACCATTGAGGTCCCTGCTGAAGGTAATCTTCTAAAGAAGTCAGGTCAAGCTGACGTGTGGTTGAAACCCCTCATCGGTCAAGTTGAAAAATCCAAGCTAGAAAGTCATAGTTCTCTGACTTGGATGAATGATATCGTGCAATCATCGTTGAAGGTATATATTTCTTTTCATATTATATATCGTTTTTCTTTTACTAAGATTCTTTTGTATTCCCTTTTTTCCTTTAGATCAATCTCGTCGGCACGGAGATGATGAAAAGAGTTTCCTAGACAGAACAATTGATGCATGACTACCAGATCGAGCCAGACAACTGGAAAGAGCAGTATGACAGTCTCCAGCTTGAAATGGAGGTTTTAGAAGAAAACAAATGTACCTTAGAGCAACAGTTGAAGATTGTAACTTCAGAGTTGGCCGTTGAGAAGGCTTCTAACAATCAGGCAGGCAAGGATAGAAATTTCCTCGATTAATCATTTGCTGAACAACTCTCTAAAGCCTCCGAAGAGATCAGAAGCTTGAAGGCCTTGTTGAGTGAAAAAGAAGCTTATGCAAGTGATCTTGTTCAAACACTTACTCAGACCCAAGAAGATCTTCCTGTGTCTTCTGATAAGGTCAAATTTTTGGAGAGTTCACTTGCCCCTTTGCAATCTTCTTATGATACTGCTTTGGCTGAAAAGGAAGAGTTTAAGAGTGAAATTGACCAATGGGAAAGAGATTATGAGGCTCTTGAGGATAAAGAAGTTGTTGAAGTGAGTTGGGCTATTTTGAATACGCGCCATGATACTCTTGTGGAAGCTAGCCAAGAGGGTTTTAACTTGGATGCTGAATTAGCTAAGATAAAAGAAACCATTGAAGAAACTCAACAAAGCCAAAGTTTTTCTTCTCCTATGGCTGATACTCCTGAGCACGTTGAAGCTGACCCTAGTGCGATGAATGTTCTAGCTCCTTCAGATCAAGTCGAGCCTTCTGTTGCTGATGATGCTATTTTGAACCCTTCTCCTGCTCCACGGTGAAAGTTTATTTGTGAAATTTGACTTTGTCTCTTTTTTCCCTTGGTGGAATATATGGTGATTTTACCCCTGGTCCCATTTGGGGGTTATGTTTTTTGTTGATGTCAAGTCCCCAGGTCTTTTCGGGGCTTTTTGTAAAAAATGACAATCAGTTTATGACTAAGTTCGTACTTAGTTTAATATTATAGATTTTCTATTTCAACTCAATTCTCTCGAGTTTCTGTTTCACTCTTTTTGCCTTGTTTTTATAAGTCCAAGGTCTTGCTTTTTGATTCGTGGGTTTTGTCTTACCTTTTTGACTTTTTGAATTTTTAGAAATGCTTTATTAACTTCATACATCTTTGAATCAAACATGAATTTATAAAAGAGGGCCCTTTTATATATGACACTTAATGAAGAAGACGTCTCAACTTCATAATGGTGTAAACATACGGAAAAGAAATAGGAACACACATGTTTCTTGAAATAACTTTGATAAAGTTTTCATTCGAACTTTGTCAAGTTTAAATAACATCTTACATGTATTTGAATATCTTCTATTACCTTTCCGTAACTGTTTTCTTTACAAAAGATTCAAAAAATAAAGAAAATCCAAGGGTTTCTTTAAAACCCATGGCTAAATATTGCCTTTAACCTAAACGAGTGTACTCTCCACAGGTTTTTTTATCAGGCTTGTGTAATTGGCTCGTGGCTTTGCTCTGAACTTGATATTTGATGAGTAGACTTTTAGGCTTGACTTGAAATTTTTCAGTCTTCTTTGCCTTCCTTATACATATATCATATGTATATTATATAGTCCCCCAAGTGTTTGAGCTTTGAAGTATGAAATCTCGAGCACTTGATTATTTCTTCCATGTGGTCCTTTTCCTGAAAAGGAAAAACATACGGGACTCGAAGGTACGATTTTAGATGAAGACTGCTTAACCCATTTAAATTTCCATCAGAATAGTTGTAACTCTAGATCGGGAATTATGTTCTTTCCACGTATCTTTCAGGTCGTAATTCATCAGTTAGTGTGGGCTAGCTTTTTACCTATCATCTAAAATCGTTAGTAAAATTTTAAAAAATCTAGAAAAAAATCGTTAGTGAAGATACCTGCCCGTGAGTATTTCCTTTCCTTAGAAGTAGTATCTCTTTAGAAGAACAGCATTCCAATTTGAAGGTAGGATCTTGCCATCCAATGTTTCAAGCTCGTATGCCCCTTTTCCTGCGATACCATGAATCTTATAAGGCCCTTCCCAAGTTGGACTTAACTTTCCTGCGTTGGCGGCCCTCGTAGATTGGAAAACTTTCTTGAGTACGTAGTCCCCAATCTGGAAGTATCTGAGACGAGCTTTCCGATTGTAATACCACTATATTACTTGTTTTTGTGCTGCCATCCTTATTAGTGCAGTTTCCCTCCTTTCTTCAAGTAAATCCAGGTTTACCCGCATCTCTTCTTCGTTCGATTCCTCAGTAGCCTGTGTATATCTCGTACTTGGTTCCCCTATCTCGACTGGAATTAAGGCTTCAGCTTCGTATACAAGTGAAAATGGTGTTTCTCCCGTACTCGTTTTTGCTGTTATTCGGTAAGCCCATAAGACCCCAGGTAATATCTCTGGCCAATTGCCTTTAGATTCTTCCAATCTTTTTTTCAAGTTGTTAATAATGACTTTATTTGTTGATTCAGCTTGTCCATTACCCACCGGATGGTAAGGAGTTGAAGTAATCCTTTTAATTTGCCAACTTTGGAAAAATTCTTTGATTTGTGTACCTATGAATTGCGGGCCGTTATCACATACGATCTCCTTTGGCACCCCGAATCGGCATATGATGTTCCGCCAGATGAAGTCTCTGACCTCTTTTTCTCGTACCTGTTTGAAAGCTCCTGTTTCTACCCACTTGGTAAAATAGTCAGTGAGTACTAATAAAAATATTACCTTACCTTTGGCTTGTGGTAGTGGTCCTACGATATCCATCCCCCACTTCATAAATGGCCATGGTGCAATGACTGAATGTAATAATTCAGCTGGTCGATGCATGTTGTTACTATACCTTTGACACTTGTCACATTTTGCAACAAAATTTTCCGCGTCTTCTTCCATTTTTTGGCCAATAATAACCGGCTCTAATCATGGTTTTTACCAAAGATCTTTCTCCTGCATGATTTCCATGATGTCCTTCGTGTATTTCTCTCATCACGTATTCTGTTTGAGAAGGTCCGAGACATCTTGCTGGAGGGCCACCGAACATCTTACGATATAAATTGTCTTGTTTTAAACAGTAACGGGCTGCCTTTTGGCGAAGTGCCTGAGCCTTTTTCTTATCTTCAGGAAGTATTACATACTGCAAAAAATTGACAATTTCATTTCTCCAATCCCATGTTAAATTATTGTACTTTACCTCGTTTTTATCTTGATCAAGCATGGAATGAAACAAATGAATCACGGAAGCATTTTCTGCATCTGTTACTTCTGCAGCAGATGCTAAATTAGCTAGAGCATCTGCCTCGGCGTTTTCCTCTCTTGGTATCTGTATGACTTTCCAAGTTTGAAATTGCCTGATCAAATCCTGAGTCTTTTCCAGGTACTGTTGCATTCTCACTTCTCTGGTTGTATAAGTCCCCAGCATCTAGTTAACCACGAGCTGTGAGTCGCTTTCAATTATTACTTGCTATATTCTGAGCTCTCGTGCCAATTCTAGACATGCAATCACATCTTCGTATTCTGCCTCATTATTAGTAATAGGATAACATTTTATGGCTTGTCATATAGTTTCTCCCGTAGGTGGTACCAAAATAATGCCTAGACCCGCTCCTTTTACATTTGATGAACCATCTGTAAATAAGGTCCAAGTACCTGGATTAGACCCATTAAATACCTGCAGTTCTTTTTCTGCCTCCAGCTGCATTCCCTGACTAAAATCTGCCATAAAATCTGCTAAAACTTGCGACTTTATTGCAGTTCTTGGTTGATATGCTATGTCATATTCGCTTAACTCTATAGCCCATTTGGCTAGTCTACCCGATAACTCTTGTTTATGCAGTATGTTGCGTAAAGGGATAAGCAGTTACTACAGAGATAGGATGACATTGAAAATAAGGTCTTAACTTCCTAGATGCCATAATTAATGCCAGTGCAAGTTTTTCTAGATGAGGATATCGAGTCTCAGCATCTAATAATGACTTACTAACATAATAAATCGGAGATTGTTTACCTCGGTCCTCTCGAACTAACACAGCACTTACCGCTACTTCTGAAACAGCAAGGTAAATAAGTAGTTTTTCTCCATCTTTTGGTTTTGCGAGCAATGGTGGATTTGATAGATATGTTTTCAATTTAAGCGCCTGTTGGCATTCTTCAATCCATTCAAATTGATCTTGATTTTTTAGGGCAGAAAAGAACCTGAAGCATTTTTCTGATGACTTGGAAATAAATCTTCCCAAAGCAGCTATTCTCCCCGTCAGTCATTGTACTTCTTTTTTATTCGTCAGTACATCCAGAATTTCTTCAATAGCTTTAATCTGCGCGGAATTTACTTCAATACCACGGTTAGAAACAAGAAATCCCAAGAACTTACCTGACGAAACCCCAAACGCGCATTTTCCAGGGTTTAACTTCATATTAAATTTACGAAGAATCTGAAAGGCATCGGTCAAGCGTTGAATATGATCCCCTGCTTGTTGTGACTTGACCAGCATATCATCTATATAAACTTCCATGGTTTTCCCTAGATATTCCTGAAACATTTTGGTCACTAGCCTTTGATATGTGGCCCCAGCATTCTTGAGACCGAATGGCATCACTTTGTAATAGTAAGTCCCCCTGTCTGTTATAAATGAAGTCTTTTCTTCATCTATAGGATCCATTTTTATCTGATTATACCCTGAATAGGCATCTAAAAAACTCAATAATTCATGTGCTGCAGTAGCATCAATTAATTGATCTATATGCGGTAATGGAAAAGAATCTTTAGGGCAAGCTTTATTCAGGTCAGTATAATCTACAGAAACTCACCACTTACCATTCTTTTTAGGTACTACAACGGTATTAGCCAACCAATTTGGATACGTTACCTCGCGGATAGACCCAATTTTTAAAAGTTTCTGCACCTCATCTTGAATCACCTGGTTCTTAAAGGAACCTTGCTTCCTTTTCTTTTGTTTGACAGGTGGGACATGTGGGTATGATGGATCTTTATTTAATTTGTGAGTCATTAGATCCGGGAGTATACCTGTCATATCTGAATGGGACCAAGCAAATCAGTCTATGTTAGCTTTTAAAAATTCAATCAACTTACATTTCATTTCATGGCTGAGGTTGGTCCCGATGTAGACTTTTCTGTCAGGACAGGGTGCAAATAATACTACAGCTTCTAACTCCTCGATCGTTGTTTTGATGTTTTCATTTTCTTCTGGTTCTTGGATGGTATCAGGCCTCGAGTTTTCGCACATGCTTAGTTGAGGTTTGCGTCGCAACATCCTCAACTTGGTTCTGTGATTGCTATTCATCTTCGCTTTTTGCGCTTGTATCTGCTACGGAATTAATGCTTTGGGACGCTTGTTGGTCACCACGTATTTGCCGTATTCCCCATTGTGAAGGGAATTTGATAACTTAATGCAAAGTAGATGGCACAGCATCCATCTCATATATCCATGGTCTACCAAGAATCATATTGTAAGCCATATCCATTTNTTTAAAAAAAAAATTGTGGGCCCCTCCCGTCACACAAATTGTGAACAACGTAGGTCCCACATCCTATTGGAGCATTATATTATTGTGGTTTAACTCCTTCATCTTCAAATTTTCACACAAAATACTCACTACATCGAGGTATTTCGATTTATTTTATGTCCAAACTTGTATAATAATGTATATCACTGCCTATTGAATGTGTTTCCATGTCGTTTTGTGTTTTATTTGCGAAACTAGTATGTTATATTTATCCGGACTTAGATATTAGTGTTCTAAAAAAATATAAAATTGAGATTTAATTTTTTATGTTAATATCCGAATTTAGATATTAGTGTTTCCATGTCGTTTTGTGTTTTATTTGCGAAACTAGCATGTTATATGTATTTTTGTTAATGTTATGTGATTAAAATGTATTTGTTGTTTACATTTAGTTTATTTATTAGCGTAGTAAAATGTAAAAACTTTTAGCGTAGTAAACCGTATAGTATTTTAGCGTAGAATCCCTTTAGTTTAAGTATTTCTTATACTGGTAGATGAAGATATATACTTTGTACAATTAAATAATCAAAATATTGAATTTGACACACATAAATATTCATGATAGTTTGGTGCCACTGAGCATCAAATATCGAGCCTGGAACCCAATAAGTATATATATTTAAGAATTTAAATTATAAAACAAACACACACAAAATAATCAAAATATTGAATTTGACACATATAAATATTATGATAGTTTGGTGCTACTGGGCCTCAAATATCGAGCCTGGAACCCAATAAGTATATATTTTTAAGAAATTAAATTATAAAACAAACACACACAAAATAATCAAAATATTGAATTTGACTCACATAAATATTCATGATAGTTTGGTGCTACCGGGCCTCAAATATCGAGCCTAGAACCCATTAAGAATTTAAATTATAAAACAAACACATACAAAATAATCAAAATATTGAATTTGACACACATAATTATTCATGATAGTTTGGTGCTACTGGGCCTCAAATATCGAGCCTAGAAACCAATAGGTATATACATTTTGTTCAATTAAATAATAAACATACAATTAATGTTGTTGAATTTACAGTTGACGATATGGACACGCCGCCTATACATCCAGGCCCTTACTCTCGTGAGCTATTAGTGCTTCAGGGCGATCATAGGTCTGCCCGTATATGGGAGGGAGAGTTACTGTCCCAGACTCTCCGCGCTAGGAGAGTGGACGACCTGTGGGATTTTCTGAGGCACAGAGATCTCCACGAGCGTGTAGTCCATCGCCTCCAGGCTACAGGATTCTATAGGATTATTGAGATCGGGCGGATACAGGTTGACTGGGCTTTGATCACGGCGTTGATTGAGCGGTGGCGACCGGAGACGCACACTTTTCACCTGCTCATTGGCGAGGCTACCATCACGCTGCAGGACGTGGAGGTTTTATATGGCCTGCCCGTTGATGGCATGGCCGTTTCACTGCCTATTGCCATGAGATCTATGGCGCGTGATGCTTATTTGGACATGCTGCAGCAGCTCACAGGTTTCAGGCCACAGGACGAGACTGCATCGTCGGGTGCCAGTCGGTTGACTTTGACACCTATTAGACAATACCTGGAGGTACTCCACCTGATATCACCGACGATACAGATGAGGTACATATCACCCGGTATACGAGGTTGTTGCTGCTTCTTCTATTTGGAGGTGTCTTGTTCCCGAACACGTCGGGGAACCTTGTCAGCCTAAGATTTCTTCATCATCTTCAGCTACTAGATGAGTTACCCTATTACAGCTGGGGTGTTGCTGTTCTCGGCTACATGTATAGGCAGATGTGTCGGGCGAGCATGGGCACTCAAAGAGATGTTTGTGGTTTTATGCCGCTTCTATAGGTGACAACATATTCAAATAATCTGTTCATCAGTCCCAACTCTACCTAGTTAGAATTTATCTTAAACCTTACATCAACTTTGCATGTAAGGTTTGGGCTAGGGAGCGATTCTTGCAGTTTTATCCACCTCGACCACAATTACCTCCTAATGTACCACTTCCGTTTCTACCTCTAGCCAGGAGGTGGGTTCTCCGCCGTATACTTTCACGAGAGTATGATGCTCATCATAATCTCCCCCTCTGCAGGGATGTGTTAGATATGCTGGAGGGCGCACAGGTAAATATGTACCTAAACTTACCTTGTATAGATTAACTTAGTGTTGCGCATACTCACGTTTCATGTTGTTATTTGATAGTTCATCTGGACGCCATACAGCGACGAGTTGATAGCTTCCCTGCCAGCTTATTGCTCGGCCGGCCGATTGATTTGGAGCACTTCTGCCCCACTCATATGCCTTGATATTGTGGAGCATCATGCCTCGGAGCGGGTACTTTGGCAGTTTGGCCGCTTGCAGTATATACCGAGGGGGCCTATATGGGAGCCTACGCATTATCAGAGAGATGATCGTTGCAGGGAGGATGACGCATTTATGGCATGGTTAGCGACGCAGATCCATATTTGGGACCATCGAGAGCAGATGATTCCGCCCCCACCTACACAGATGGAGGAGGTGGCTATTCAGAGGTATATGTCCTAGTACCGGTACGTCACCCGAATTCTTATCAGAAACCCTATTCATCAGGCTGGCGGTCGGTACATTCCTTACGTCGGGCGATACGAGGCACTGGTACGTTTTCTGTTATTATTCATTATACTACTGTATTTTAGTGCAATATATGTAGTTTAGATTATATACGTTGTGAAGGCTATTGGACTACATACAGTCTACCAGATGGCACTACAAATGCAGGATTATGTCAGCGATCCTGCGGTCTCCTTGCAGGATTACAGCCGTCGATTTGTAGAGTTGGCTGGCCGAACACTGCAGCGAGCCCGGGAGGATCAGCGCTTGGCATACACGCCTGATTATGTGGAGCCAGAGCAGTACGAGCGAGGGCCTGGTGTGGCACGAGGTGGTGGTGCCCGACGAGGTGGTGGTGCCCGACGAGGCGGGGGTGCCAGATGACGTGGCGGTGGGCATAGAGGAGGTGGCCCCCAGCAAGGGGGAGTTGAGGCCCCTGCTGATTATGTTGCTGCCGATATGTCGGGTGGCCTGCATGAGGCGGACATGCCGTCGAACAGCCTTGGGATGGATCTCACTCTAGGGACTTTGCAGGTGACCCCGTCAGGTCAATTATTGATCACGGGCACGGACCTTTCTAGAGTGGATTGGGATACATACTTTCCAGGCTCGTCTACTGTTGCTGAGGATAGGCCGACCCGAGATTTACATAGTGGGCGCCGACTGAGTTATGGTTCGTCGTCACAGGCGCAGGAAAGGTTTTCATAGTATTGAATTAAAATTTTGTTTTTATTTTCCATAACTTTGTTAATTTCCTTTTTAAGGCTGAACGCGAAGTTGACATTGCTGCAACAGATGCATACATTCAGGAGCCCGACGAGATAGTGGTACGACAATTTAAATTGTTGTGACTTATTTTATACTTTGATATACTCACCTTTTTATTCTTATGTAGGTTTCTACTGGACTGACGGCCCCTTCTACTGATCCTGTCGGCACCACAGATGATCATGCAGCGGCGCATCCGGCTATAAGGAGGCGACTTGATAATGATGATGATTCCGGCGCCCGGTACAGGTCTTATATGTGGTTTAAGCGCTTTCTGTGAAATTTGGTTGAAATCGGACGTCATTTGACGTGTTTTGGACCTAAATATCTAAAAATGAAAGTTTATGAAGGTTGATGAAAAAGTGATGATTTTGAGGTTTAATTCATTGTTTTGATGATATTTTGGCGATTTGATCGCACGGTTGAGTTCGTAGGATGTTGTTGAGTTAGTGTGTGTGATTGGTTAGGAGCCCCGAGGGCTCGGGAGTGTTTTCGGAGGTGTTCGGGGTGGTTTTGAACTTAGGAAGGCATCAAATTTTTCTGCAATTTTTACACAGTGGAATCCTTCATCGCGATCGCAATACCCCCTTCGCGTTTGCATAGATTCTGAGTCCGCCTCCTTCGCGTTCGCATTTCAAGTACCGCGATCGCGTAAGCCAAACCTTGGACTCCAGTATTTTTCCTCTACGCGTTCGTATTAACAGACTCACGTTCGCGTAACTTTGTAAACCTCTTCTTCGCGTTCGCATCATAAATTACGCGTTCGCATAGACCAGAGTTTGGACCCCAGAATTTTTCCTCTTCGCATTCGCACTTCTCCACTCGCGAACGCGAATGTTGTCAATTTCTGCCCTTCGCGAACGCGACCCTACTGTCGCGAACGCGTAGGGTAATTTCACCTAGCGATTTTTAAGTCATAAAAACAGAACAGTGTCGGGTTTTATTCAAAAAATACACGAACCCTTTCTTCTCCAAAGCTTCTAGGCGATTGTTAAGGCATTTCTTCATCAAAGCTTCTTGGGTAAGTATTGTTTAACTTGTCTCCTTCATTTTTCCATCATCATTTATCAAATTCCTAAGCTCAAATCATGTAATCTAGGGTTGAAATTGGGGAAAATGGGTAGACTTAGGGATTTTCAATTTTCTTTGATTTAGACCTCGTTTTGGGGTCGGATTTGAAAATAAATTATATATTCATGCTCGTGGGGGAATGGGTGATATGGAATTGGTTCGAACCTCGTGTTTTGACCAAGCGGGCCCGGGGTCGATTTTGGAATTTTTGGGAGAAAGGTTGGGAATCTATATTTAGGCATTGGGTTTGATTTGTTTAGCTATTATTAATATTATAAAATCGTTATTTCATAGATTTGATTGAGTTGGAGCCAAATTCGAGAGGTAAAGCTGTACTAGAGGCTTGAGTTGAGTTTGGAGCATTCGAGGTAAGTGTTTGGTCTAACTTTGGCTTGAGGGAATAGGAGTAGAGTCTTATTTGTTAATTGCTATTTGTCGAGTACAGTGTATAGGCATGGTGACGAGTATCTATACACTGCTGTCGAGCATGACCGTGAGTCCTGAATTGCTATATTATCGAATTCTTAATTGTTGTTTACAAGGACTTGGTTGGAAATCTTTAACACTACGCATTGATTTAATTGTGTTAAGTAGAAATTGAGTAAGTTTGGTAATAGCTGGATTCTCCCTTGCCGGGATAGTTTATTGTATTATCTTGTTCCCTTGCCGGAATAGTTTATTATATTATCTTGTTCCCTTACCGGGATAGTTTATTATATTATCTTGTTCCCTTGCCGGGATAGTTTATTATAACATCTTTCTCCCTTGCCGGGATTATTTTGTGTATGGTGTTGAAAGAAATGGGATCGTGTGGCACGCCGACCACGAGATATTATGAAATGGGATCGTGTGGCATGCCGACCACGAGATATTATGAAATGGGATCGTGTGGCACGCCGACCACGAGGTATTATGAAATGGGATCGTGTGGCACGCCTACCACGTGATACTATGAAATGGGAGCGAGTGGTACGCCTACCACGTGATACTATGAAATGGGAGCGAGTGGTACGCCTACCACGTGATACTATGAAATGGGAGCGAGTGGTACGCCTACCACGTGATATTATGAAATGGGAGCGAGTGGTACGCCTACCACGTGATATTGTGAAATGGGATCGAGTGGTACGCCTACCACGTGATATTATGAGAAATGGGATCGAGTTGCACGCCTGCAACGAGAGGAGATCCTAGCTCGAGCAGCTCCGGTGGGCCCAGCTCAGGTCCCAGAGGGGTTCATAGCCACCCCAGTTCTTCAGGACGCTTTGGTTAGATTGGTAGGCTTTGTGGAGAGTGTCATTCGAGTGGGTTTTCTTCCAAGAGTTCAGCCAGCGGTGGCAGGTCAGGCTCAGGCCGGGAGTGAGATCACTTTTCAGGAGGCGACCGATGTGGGCCATAGAGTTGAGAGGGTTTTGCCACAGGGAGGTGGTCATGGGTCGGATAAGAGGCCACGTCGTACAGGCAAATTCAGTGGTACCTCGTCTTGAAGTAGAGGTTCTTATGGTAGAGGCCATCCTCTTAGGCCCTTTCAGTCAGCTCTCCAGGTCGCTCATGGTACTTCAGGTGGTCATTCAGGTCGACAGGGTCAGCCTTAGTTTCCTCAGCTGCAGCGTTCGTGTAGATGTTATGAGTGTGCGGAAGTATGGTCACAACAGGAGGGTTTGCCCGAGGTTGAGGGGTGCTCAGCCGCAGCGGACGAGGTCATGCCATGCTTGTGGTGATCCGAGGCACATTATCAGATTTTGCCCTTGAGCTTTGAGCAGCTCTCAGTATCAGAGTTCTCGTACTAGGATTCGGGCACCAGAGGTTCCTCAGCCAGCCCAGCCAGTTAGAGGCGATGGCAGAGGTGTTAGAGGTGGAGGTAGAGGTCATAGAGGTGGAGTTCAGGTCGCCAGAGGTAGAGGCCAGCCAGCAGCCAGGCCAGAGGCTGAGTCTTCAGATGCAGACATTACAGGTACCATTCTGATTCGTATTAGAGATGCTTCAGTGCTATTTGACCTTGGGTCTACGTATTCGTACGTGTCGTCCTATTTTTGTACCGTACTTGGTCATGCCTAGTGATGCTTTGAGTATTCCTGTTCATGTATCTACACCGGTGGGTGATTCTATAGTGGTCGACCGAGTGCATCGTTCCTGTGTGGTAGTATTTGAGGGTCTTGAGACCCGTGTTGATTTATTGCTCTTAGACATGGTGGATTTCGACGTTATATTAGGGATGGATTGGTTGTCCCCGTATCGTGCTATCTTGGATTGTCACGCCAAGACCGTGACCTTGGCTTTACCAGATTTGCCCTGTTTGGAGTGGAGAGGGACCCCAGGTCATACCACCCGCAGT